>NW_025958919.1:0-32995 GCF_023159225.1 Perognathus longimembris pacificus | reverse complement strand
TGTACCGGGAACTCCTCAGAAGAATCTGATTTGTGGTGAGGGGGAGAGAGATAAAAGCTCATTTAGGAACGACATGAACATGCTGCGTAGGTAGCTGTTTATCAGTAAATATCTCCACGGAGATAAAGAAAAGCAGTAGCTTAATAAATTAAGTACTTCCTGGTATGGTTACTGTAATGGTAACTAGCCAAAAGAATCTGGATTGTGGTGAGGGAACAGAGAAAAAAGCTCATTTAGGACCCGCACTTACAAGGGGGGTAGGCAGCTGTATATCAGGGAGTAAACCTTATGAGAATAAAAACAGATGGAGCTTGTTAATGTAATTACACAGGGGAAAGGATAATGTACTGGGAACTCCTCAGAAGAATCTGATTTGTGGTGAGGGGAGAGAGATAAAAGCTCATTTAGGAACGACATGAACATGGTGCGTAGGTAGCTGTTTATCAGTAAATATCTCCACTGAGATTAAGAAAAGCAGTAGCTTAATAAATTAAGTAATTCATGGTATGGATACTGTACTGGTAACTCCACAAAAGAATCTGGATTGTGGTGAGGGAACAGAGAAAAAAGCTCATTTGGGCCCTGCACTTACGAAGGGGTTAGGCAGCTGTATATCAGGGAGTAAACCTTCTGAGAATAAAAACAGCTGGAGCTTGTTAAGGTAATTACACAGGGGAAAGGATAATGTACTGGGAACTCCTCAGAAGAATCTGATTTGTGGTGAGGGGAGAGAGATAAAAGCTCATTTAGGAACGACATGAACATGCTGCATACGTAGCTGTTTATCAGTAAATATCTCCCCTGAGATTAAGAAAAGCAGTAGCTTAATAAATTAAGAACTTTCTGGTATGGATACTGTACTGGTAACTCCCCAAAAGAATCTGGATTGTGGTGAGGGAACAGAGAAAAAAGCTCATTTAGGACCTGCACTTACGAAGGGGGTAGGCAGCTGTATATCAGGTAGTAAACCTTCTGAGAATAAAAACAGCTGGAGCTTGTTAAGGTATTTACACTGTGGAAAGGATAATGTACCGGGAACTCCTCAGAAGAATGTGATTTGTGTTTAGGGGAGAGAGATAAAAGCTCATTTAGGAACGACATGAACATGCTGCGTAGGTAGCTGTTTATCAGTAAATATCTCCCCTGAGATTAAGAAAAGCAGTAGCTTAATAAATTAAGAACTTCGTGGTATGGTTACTGTACTGGTAACTCCCCAAAAGAATCTGGATTGTGGTGAGGGAACAGAGAAAAAAGCTCATTTAGGACCTGCACTTACAAAGGGGGTAGGCAGCTGTATATCGGGGAGTAAACCTTCTGAGAATAAAAACAGCTGGAGCTTGTTAAGGTATTTACACAGGGGACAGGATAATGTACCGGGAACTCCTCAGAAGAATCTGATTTGTGGTGAGGGGGAGAGAGATAAAAGCTCATTTAGGAACGACATGAACATGCTGCGTAGGTAGCTGTTTATCAGTACATATCTCCACTGAGATTAAGAAAAGCAGTAGCTTAATAAATTAAGTACTTCCTGGTATGGTTACGGTACTGGTAACTCCCCAAAAGAATCTGGATTGTGTTGAGGGAACAGAGAAAAAAGCTCATTTAGGACCTGTACTTACAAGTGGGGTAGGCAGCTGTATATCAGGGAGTAAACCTTATGAGAATAAAAACAGATGGAGTTTGTTAATGTAATTACACAGGGGAAAGGATAATGTACTGGGAACTCCTCAGAAGAATCTGATTTGTGGTGAGGGGAGAGAGATAAAAGCTCATTTAGGAACGACATGAACATGCTGCGTTGGTAGCTGTTTATCAGTAAATATCTCCACGGAGATTAAGAAAAGCAGTAGCTTAATAAATTAAGTAATTCATGGTATGGATACTGTACTGGTAACTCCACAAAAGAATCTGGATTGTGGTGAGGGAACAGAGAAAAAAGCTCATTTGGGACCTGCACTTACGAAGGGGTTAGGCAGCTGTATATCAGGGAGTAAACCTTCTGAGAATAAAAACAGCTGGAGCTTGTTAAGGTAATTACACAGGGGAAAGGATAATGTACTGGGAACTCCTCAGAAGAATCTGATTTGTGGTGAGGGGAGAGAGATAAAAGCTCATTTAGGAACGACATGAACATGCTGCATACGTAGCTGTTTATCAGTAAATATCTCCCCTGAGATTAAGAAAAGCAGTAGATTAATAAATTAAGAACTTCCTGGTATGGATACTGTACTGGTAACTCCCCAAAAGAATCTGGATTGTGGTGAGGGAACAGAGAAAAAAGCTCATTTAGGACCTGCACTTACGAAGGGGGTAGGCAGCTGTATATCAGGGAGTAAACCTTCTGAGAATAAAAACAGCTGGAGCTTGTTAAGGTATTTACACAGGGGAAAGGATAATGTACCGGGAACTCCTCAGAAGAATCTGATTTGTGGTGAGGGGAGAGAGATAAAAGCTCATTTAGGAACGACATGAACATGCTGCGTAGGTAGCTGTTTATCAGTAAATATCTCCACTGAGATTAAGAAAAGCAGTAGCTTAATAAATTAAGAACTTCGTGGTATGGTTACTGTACTGGTAACTCCCCAAAAGAATCTGGATTGTGGTGAGGGAACAGAGAAAAAACCTCATTTAGGACCTGCACTTACAAAGGGGGTAGGCAGCTGTATATCGGGGAGTAAACATTCTGAGAATAAAAACAGCTGGAGCTTGTTAAGGTATTTACACAGGGGAAAGGATAATGTACCGGGAACTCCTCAGAAGAATCTGATTTGTGGTGAGGGGAGAGAGATAAAAGCTCATTTAGGAACGACATGAACATGCTGCGTAGGTAGCTGTTTATCAGTAAATATCTCCACGGAGATAAAGAAAAGCAGTAGCTTAATAAATTAAGTACTTCCTGGTATGGTTACTGTAATGGTAACTAGCCAAAAGAATCTGGATTGTGGTGAGGGAACAGAGAAAAAAGCTCATTTAGGACCCGCACTTACAAGGGGGGTAGGCAGCTGTATATCAGGGAGTAAAACTTCTGAGAATAAAAACAGATGGAGCTTGTTAATGTAATTACACAGGGGAAAGGATAATGTACTGGGAACTCCTCAGAAGAATCTGATTTGTGGTGAGGGGGAGAGAGATAAAAGCTCATTTAGGAACGACATGAACATGGTGCGTAGGTAGCTGTTTATCAGTAAATATCTCCACTGAGATTAAGAAAAGCAGTAGCTTAATAAATTAAGTAATTCATGGTATGGATACTGTACTGGTAACTCCACAAAAGAATCTGGAATGTGGTGAGGGAACAGAGAAAAAAGCTCATTTGGGCCCTGCACTTACGAAGGGGTTAGGCAGCTGTATATCAGGGAGTAAACCTTCTGAGAATAAAAACAGCTGGAGCTTGTTAAGGTAATTACACAGGGGAAAGGATAATGTACTGGGAACTCCTCAGAAGAATCTGATTTGTGGTGAGGGGAGAGAGATAAAAGCTCATTTAGGAACGACATGAACATGCTGCATACGTAGCTGTTTATCAGTAAATATCTCCCCTGAGATTAAGAAAAGCAGTAGCTTAATAAATTAAGAACTTTCTGGTATGGATACTGTACTGGTAACTCCCCAAAAGAATCTGGATTGTGGTGAGGGAACAGAGAAAAAAGCTCATTTAGGACCTGCACTTACGAAGGGGGTAGGCAGCTGTATATCAGGGAGTAAACCTTCTGAGAATAAAAACAGCTGGAGCTTGTTAAGGTATTTACACTGTGGAAAGGATAATGTACCGGGAACTCCTCAGAAGAATGTGATTTGTGTTTAGGGGAGAGAGATAAAAGCTCATTTAGGAACGACATGAACATGCTGCGTAGGTAGCTGTTTATCAGTAAATATCTCCCCTGAGATTAAGAAAAGCAGTAGCTTAATAAATTAAGAACTTCGTGGTATGGTTACTGTACTGGTAACTCCCCAAAAGAATCTGGATTGTGGTGAGGGAACAGAGAAAAAAGCTCATTTAGGACCTGCACTTACAAAGGGGGTAGGCAGCTGTATATCGGGGAGTAAACCTTCTGAGAATAAAAACAGCTGGAGCTTGTTAATGTAATTACACAGGGGAAAGGATAATGTACCGGGAACTCCTCAGAAGAATCTGATTTGTGGTGAGGGGAGAGAGATAAAAGCTCATTTAGGAACGACATGAACATGCTGCATACGTAGCTGTTTATCAGTAAATATCTCCCCTGAGATTAAGAAAAGCAGTAGCTTAATAAATTAAGAACTTCCTGGTATGGATACTGTACTGGTAACTCCCCAAAAGAATCTGGATTGTGGTGAGGGAACAGAGAAAAAAGCTCATTTAGGACCTGCACTTACGAAGGGGGTAGGCAGCTGTATATCAGGGAGTAAACCTTCTGAGAATAAAAACAGCTGGAGATTGTTAAGGTATTTACACTGTGGAAAGCATAATGTACCGGGAACTCCTCAGAAGAATCTGATTTGTGGTGAGGGGAGAGAGATAAAAGCTCATTTAGGAACGACATGAACATGCTGCGTAGGTAGCTGTTTATCAGTAAATATCTCCACTGAGATTAAGAAAAGCAGTAGCTTAATAAATTAAGTACTTTCTGGAATGGTTACTGTACTGGTAACTCCCCAAACGAATCTGGATCGTGGTGAGGGAACAGAGAAAAAAGCTCATTTAGGACCTGCACTTACAAAGGGTGTAGGCAGCTGTATATCAGGGAGTAAACCTTCTGAGAAAAAAAACAGCTGGAGCTCGTTAAGGTAATTACACAGGGGAAAGGATAATGTACTCGGAACTCCTCTGAATAATCTGATATGTGGTGAGTGGAGAGAGATAAAAGCTCCTTTAGGAACGACATGAACATCCTGCGTAGGTAGCTGTTTATCAGTAAATATCTCTACTGAGATTAAGAAAAGCAGTAGCTTAATAAATTAAGTACTTCCTGGTATCGTTAGTGTACTGGTAACTCCCCAAAAGAATGTGGATTGTGGTGAGGGAACAGAGAAAAAAACTCATTTAGGACCTGCACTTACGAAGGGGGTAGGCAGCTGTATTTCAGGGAGTAAACCTTCTGAGAATAAAAACAGCTGGAGCTTGTTAAGGTAATTACACTGGGGAAAGGATAATGTACTGGGAACTCCACAGAAGAATCTGATTTATGGTGAGGGGAGAGACATAAAAGCTCATTTAGGAACGACATGAACATGCTGCGTAGGTAGCTGTTTATCAGAGACAAATAAGATGATACTAAGTGAAATGAACTCCATGTTATGGAAACAAGTGATATATCACATTGTAACTACTTTCAACGTCCTATGTGTATGTGTCGTTTCTATTATTGATGATGTTTTGTATCACCTTCCTATGTTTGTACCTACACTATCTCTGTAATCTTATCTGAGTATATTGGAAACCGTGTTTACTGGTATTGGAAGTAGGAAATTCAAAGGGAATACCAAATTCGAGAGACACAGGGTAAAAAAAGAGAAATAACTACAAAAGCAATACTTGCAAAACTGTTTGGTGTAAGTGAACTGAACACCTGGGGGGGTAGGGAAAGGGGGGGAGGGAGGGGGGGCATGAGGGACAAGGCAACAAACAGTACAAGAAATGTATCCAATGCCCAACGTATGATACTGTAACCTCTCTGTACGTCAGTTTGATAATAAAAATTTGAGAAAAAAAAAACTACCAGAGAAAAGGGAAAATATAAAATAAAAAAATAAAAAGTAGTTCATTTAAAAAAAAAAAAAGAAAAGCAGTAGCTTAATAAATTAAGTACTTCCTGGTATGGTTATTGTACTGGTAACTCCCCAAAAGAATCTGGATTGTGGTGAGGGAACAGAGAAAAAATCTCATTTAGGACCTGCAATTACGAAGGGGTAGGCAGTTGTATATCAGGGAGTAAACCTTCTGAGAATAAAACGAGCTGGAGCTTGTTAAGGTAATTACACAGGGGAAAGGATAATGTACTGGGAACTCCTCAGAAGAATCTGATTTGTGTTTAGGGGAGAGAGATAAAAGCTCATTTAGGAACGACATGAACATGCTGCGTAGGTAGCTGTTTATCAGTAAATATCTCCACTGAGATTAAGAAAAGCAGTAGCTTAATAAATTAAGAACTTCGTGGTATGGTTACTGTACTGGTAACTCCCCAATAGAATCTGGATTGTGGTGAGGGAACAGAGAAAAAAGCTCATTTAGGACCTGCACTTACAAAGGGGGTAGGCAGCTGTATATCGGGGAGTAAACCTTCTGAGAATAAAAACAGCTGGAGCTTGTTAAGGTATTTACACAGGGGAAAGGATAATGTACCGGGAACTCCTCAGAAGAATCTGATTTGTGGTGAGGGGAGAGAGATAAAAGCTCATTTAGGAACGACATGAACATGCTGCATACGTAGCTGTTTATCAGTAAATATCTCCCCTGAGATTAAGAAAAGCAGTAGCTTAATAAACTAAGAACTTCCTGGAATGGATACTGTACTGGTAACTCCCCAAAAGAATCTGGATTGTGGTGAGGGAACAGAGAAAAAAGCTCATTTAGGACCTGCACTTACGAAGGGGGTAGGCAGCTGTATATCAGGGAGTAAACCTTCTGAGAATAAAAACAGCTGGAGATTGTTAAGGTATTTACACTGTGGAAAGGATAATGTACCGGGAACTCCTCAGAAGAATCTGATTTTTGGTGAGGGGAGAGAGATAAAAGCTCATTTAGGAACGACATGAACATGCTGCGTAGGTAGCTGTTTATCAGTAAATATCTCCACTGAGATTAAGAAAAGCAGTAGCTTAATAAATTAAGTACTTCCTGGTATGGTTACTGTACTGGTAACTCCGCAAAAGAATCTGGATTGTGGTGAGGGAACAGAGAAAAAAGCTCATTTAGGACCTGCACTTACGAAGGGGGTAGGCAGCTGTATATCAGGGAGTAAACCTTCTGAGAATAAAAACAGCTGGAGCTTGTTAAGGTAATTACACAGGGGAAAGGATAATGTACTGGGAACTCCTCAGAAGAATCTGATTTGTGGTGAGGGGAGAGAGATAAAAGCTCATTTAGGAACGACATGAACATGGTGCGTAGGTAGCTGTTTATCAGTAAATATCTCCACTGAGATTAAGAAAAGCCTGCCGGGGCCAGCCGGCAGGGGGACAAGAATCCTGACTGAGGGGCGGCAGGGATACGGAAAAGGAAAAATAAGGCAAGAGAAAAAAGACAAGAGACAAAGATGGGGGTACGGGAGGTCTACAGCCGTAAGGTTGAACCTCAAGACTGCAGCAACACTTTATTCCAACTATCAGCTTATATGCAGTTTTGGAACCAGGGAATAGCATAGGATTGTTAAAATTCCAGAACATAAAGAGTCTTTGAAGTTTGCAACATTTGATTACAGTAAACACAAGGTAACAAAGCAATTCCGGACAGTGGCTGTGGACTTTGCCTTTAGCATATCCTGGCGGTAACAGCACAGCCAGAGGTGAAAATGAACCTAGGTGCAAGTTTGGCTCGAGACATCTTGGCGACATCAGCACAGCCAGAGGTCAGGATGAGCTTAGCTGCTAGCTCGGCTCCCGACAGTTCCCCCGTCTTTTTATTAAAAGAAGCGAACCCGCCTGTCTTAGGTGGGGTGAGTACCTCAGCCTGCCTTACCCGTCTTAGGGAACAACTTCAGAGCAGTGCTGAAGGCCCTGTCTTAGGTCGGTCTAGGCTGGCACTGCCTCATACCCGTCTCTGGCTGCGGCTCCTCTCGGGGGAAATTCGTTTACTTGGAGCTTGACCTTATGGAGCTGGCTGGCTAAACTCATGAAAGAGTTTTGCAATATGCGTACAATGCAAGGAAGGCATAGGCAAGCCATCAGCAAAAGTATCCCTGGGCCGAGCAATGTCATTAATGGCCCCTTAACGTTAGTTAAGGAATGGACATACTGTTGAAGTTGTTCAAACAGTTCTTTTGCTGTTTCTGCCACTTTAAAGTCCAAGGGCGGGGCCTGTTCTAGTCCGGCTATTTGTCTATGGAGGTGAAATAGATCTAAGGACAAGTTATTATGGTGCCAAATACCATTTAAATGTGCTACAACTTGTTCCCAAGGATAGCTTGACCCATTATACTTATGGGGGGTCACACAAATAAAGTCAAACCCAGCATGACAGCGCACCCGTTGCAAAGTTTGTAAGGCACGAATTTGTTCTCCAGAGACAACACAGATTCATACAATGCTTCTAATTTTTGTTTTACCTTATCATCAATCCTGCCTTGAAAGTGCAGGGCTTGCGTGGTATTATGAGCAAGCTGATTAACATGGTGAGCTGTCTGCACATTTTGTGTTAAAGCCACAGTAGCCGCTGCAGCAGAGGCAGCTAAGGAAATAAAGGCTAAAATTCCTGCTATTAATAGCCCTACAAATCGTCTAGGGCGCATAAGTTCTTTTAAATGTTTTAACACTTGAATACCTGTTTCTTCATACCAAGCTTCAGATAAGTTTACAGGAGCATAACAAATGGTGGTTGCTTAATAATAATTACAGAATCAGTAAGGCCATTATACAAGCAATTTGTAAAAGAACAGTTAGTGCAGGTAACATTGAAATACATGGCTCCTATAGAAATATTAAAAGGTCCATACATAATAGCATAAGGGGGTGTTACACAACTCATAATATTTTTTAAAGAAGTAGAAGTGGGCCAGGAGATATTATTCAGAGCAGCCACTAACATCCAGATATGGCGTTGAGGGCGTCCATTCATCCACCACAGACCTGGGTTGAATCTTGTTGGTAAGATTAGTTCCAGACCAGTCCATCAGCTGAGAATTAGTTCGCTGATCTGTTGACATGGACGAACACCTCAGCTCCCTCCCAGGTCGCAGGGTACACAATCGGTGGGTCTGGCACGTAAGCCCAGTGGGTCAGCCCTTGTACCGTTCCACAATGCAAACACAACGCTCAGGTAGCCAGCGGGCATCATTTTCTTCCTGTGAAAAAACACAGACATGTCCTCGACCCCATGTCATTTCCGGATCGGGCCTGTGCCAAGCACTTGTTAGAGGATCTTTCCACTTAACTTGAGCAAAAGCTCTTTGCTCTCTCTTTTCCCAGAACCGCTGTGCTGCGGAGTGGCCATTGCAATCCAAATTTAAAAAATTTAGTATGAATAAAGTATGAGAAAGTATATTAACAGGAGAGAAGGGGTATAGTTCCCCCCCTTTTAATTTAGAAATTTGGTGTTTTAACAAACCGTTGGCCCATTCGACAATTCCTTGACCATGAGGGTTAATGCCATTGGAGGGCACAGGCAGGAAGGTAGCACAGTTGGGACAAGTTTTTACAATTTGACGAGCTGCCTCATAAGTAATATGAAATTGCTGACGTAAGGCACGACTGTTTTGATGGTGGGCAGCATGTGATTGCTTTGCCAAGTCAATTTGAGAAAGAAAAATTTGGGTAGCCTCATCCGTAATAGCATTGCCCTCCCTTAATGGTAAGAAGAGGCAAAGTGAAGTAACTTGTTAGAGGGATAATGTTGTGAAATTGTGCCCACAAAATTGTCCCAGGCAGTGACCCAGGAATCACAATGAATATAAAGCCATTCTTGCTGTTGCAACGTATAGGGGATATAAATAACCTGTGGATCTCGTCCAAGATACTCACAAGATTCCACACGGCACATATGGACTAAGGTGGCTACCAATTCATAATAAGGAGTTAACACTTTTGAAGGAGTAGCAGGCAAGGAAAGCCACAAAAGGGGTCCCTTCTGCCAGAGGACCACTGTTGAACAATGAGGTGTAGTTAAAATATAAGCTTCCCAAGGGGCTGAATAATCTATATAATTTACATGTTGGGAAGAAATGGCAGAATTTACTATGCTCAAGGCTTTGGCTGCTTTAGTTGTCATTTCTCTGGGAGATGTAGGGTCAGGGTCCCCCTTCAACAGACCAAACAAAAGGAAAATTTTGGCGAGTAGAAGAGAGAGCCCATGCTACAAAGCTTTGACGCAAGTTGGGGCTATTCGCCATGCCTTGAGGCAACACTAGCCAATGGTACCGTTTCATGGGTTTTTTAAAATTAGTAGAGGGGACAATAAATGCAAGGCGTTTGCAGTCTTGAGGTGCAAGAGGTATGGTATAAAAACAATCTTTTAAGTCAATTATAATTTTGTATGTATTTTGAGGAATTGCCATAGGAGAGGGCAAACCTGGTTGTAATGCCCCCATAAGTTCCATGGTGGCATTTACTCGCCGGAGATCCTGTAGGAGTCTCCATTTACCAGATTTTTTTTTTTTAACTACAAAAATAGGCGAATTCCATGGGGAAGTAGTAGGAGCAATGTGGCCCAAGTCCAGCTGTTGGGCAACAACAATCTTTTCAATTGATAGGGGCCACTGATCCACCCACACCGGAGTGTCTGATAACCATGTGATAGGATCAGCATGAGGGACAGGACGAGCAGCAACTCCCGTTAAAAATATCCCAGCCCTTGTCTAGGAGGTCGGGGCTGAGGTTGAATAGGTTCTCTAATTCCTTGCTGATGACTCCCCAATCCTCCTGAAGGCAGTAGCCCTTGACTTAGGAGTTGACGAGTGACTGCGTCACTAGGGCTAAACAAATAAACTCCCATCTTTTCCATAATATCTCTGCCCCACAAATTTATGGGCAAATGATCTGGAAAGTCCCAAAATGCCCCTCACCATCTCTCCAGTTAAGGATGGCACTGCTTTGTTGGGTGTCTGCGGCATGGCCAATCCCCTACAAGGATGTAAGAGACGCAGTAAGAGGCCAGTTGGAAGGCCAATGTCTCTTGGCTATCACAGACACATCTGCTCCTATATCTAACAGACCTCGGAAGGGCTTTTCTTGTATATAAATTGTAAGCTCAGGCTTTCCCGTTTTATGTTTTGAACCCAAAATATGTCTGAGGACCCAAAACTCCTTTTTCCCCTTTTAATAGATCAAACAAGGGTTTTAATTCAGCTGTGGACAATTTAAGATAAGGGCGAAGCCAATTAATATCTCCCAGAAATTTTTGAAAATCATGCAAAGTACGCAAATGAGAAGTCTTAACCTGTAATTTCTGACTAGTAAAATAATAAGGACCCAAAATATGACCAAGAGGGATTTTTATTTTTCTCTGCCTGGGCTGGCTTTGAACTATCCAAAGAGTCTTAGCCATAAAAGCCCTTTTTATTTCCAATTAAACCAATAGGAGAACAAAAGGAGTAGAGTTTACCTGTAAGTTGCTAAGAATTGACCACCAAGTAGTTGCCAGAGTTTTGCTGTAACACTTAAAGAACGGCAGACTGAATGGGGTCCAAGTGTCATTAAATCTAGTCATATTATTTAACCTTACCTTACTGGCACGTGAAAGAGAAAACAAATGAATAACAATAAGTCTCAGCTTCAGTGGATCTGAAGTGGCTGTGTCTTCCATCCCAAATTAGCAGGCCAGCAGGAGAGATGGTTTGCATCTGGATAATTTTGTAGTAGAGTTCCCTGGATAGGTTGTCACATTTTTTGTTTGTTGCCTGTAAATTTCTACACAGACTGGTTAAGGGCATTCTTAAACAGATTTTAGAAGGCTTGGGCCTTTAACCATCTTTTTAGTCACAAAATCCATACAGATTGAAGGCTAACCAAGTCTGCTCTCTGTAGCAGTTTCTGAATCACAAACAACTCCCAGTTTGGAAGCCGGCTGTGGAGGCAGCTTTCTGTAGCCATAGACTGCCACGGTCCACTCAGCTAGCACACATGTCAACCTGTATTCTATAAAGCAAAATGTTAATTTGGGGTCCGGAAAATTTAGGTTAATAGTCACACCTGTGCAGTTATTTCAAAATGACTCTGGTCCCTTGATCTTAAAGAGTTTATGAAAGCACAGCGAAAAAAGAGAAAAAAAAATGGAGAAGCAAAATCTTAATCTATACCAAATAATTGTCAGGATTAGATGTACACTTGACTCTTAGCATAGATAGACATAAAGAATAACATACTGGTTGTACATCATTGCACTTATATCACGTGCTGTATATTAAAACCTTTTGGAGTTTTTCTTAGACACATTTGTTTGCTCCCAAACATATCAGTTTAGGCTTAAAACCTGTTTTTTGTTTTGTTTTTAAGTTTTACCAACAGACAGACATAGACATAGACATAGACATACATACACATACAGACAATGTGCACACGTTTTGGGGCGCGCTTAGAATTGTTCTTTAATTGGCCATGTAAGTTTTTCTGGAATTCCAGTGGCAAATGATATTATTTTGCCTATATTCTAGAACCACGTGGTTAGATAGTAAACAAAAAAAATCTTTTCAGCAAACCAAAGTTTTCAGATCATCTGAGAAGCCAAATTTTGAGAAACCAGTTTAGCTCACAAAGGGAGTATATGGGAGACAGGATATGAACACAGACAGTGAGCTCACAGTAAGACACCTTCATCTTGCAGCATTTGAATTGTAAGGCACCTTTGAAATGCAAGGTTACAGGACTCTGGCCAGCCTCCAGGAATTTAGCATGCTTGTTACCTGGGGGATGGGCAGGCTTTCACTCCATCCAATCCTATTGTCTACCATGTGCTCAATGCTAGAGAAAGTTTATGATTTAGCCAAACAAGCAGAATTTAACTGAATCTCCAAAACTTAAACATCAATAACAAGAATAGAAAACCTTTCTTTGAGTCTTTTAAAGCAGATGTTAAACAAATATCAATACCCATCCTATGTCACAGGCAGGCAGGCAGAGTTTAGAGGGAGACAGAAAAAGAGACAGAGAGAACTTCATCTGCCTGAGCGCTCATAGAAGTTAGGTAATTCCTGCAAAATATTCCAAATATATATGATTGGGCTCAAACTTGAGCAGCATTCCTGAAACAATTTAGACTTGATAAGCAACCAGCTGAGCTGAACTAGAGATCAGTTGTCTCCAAACACCCACAATTGCTGATCTCCTTGACCTAGCCCAGTGGATTTATGGAAAATGTAAGCTCCAGGCTAATGGTCACTCACCCTGGTTGGGGTTTCAAATCTGTCCTGGTGGATGGAAATAGAGCGCTGGGTCAGGACAAGTTACCTCGGTGGTGTTAGCATTTCTCTAGCCTCAGGTTCCTCCCCCCTGCTAGCAGCCTGCACCTAGGAGAGCTGTAAGTCTGCCAGGACTCCCTTTAAAGGAGTTTGTTGTTCTGGATGAAGCTGTGACAATAGAGCTATAACTGATTTTAACATATTTTCAACATAGGTCAATCTATCTTTAATAGGCTTATAGAATAATTTCTCCTCAGAGTCTGAGCCATCTGAGTCTTCCTTAATGTCTAGCTCAGTGGGTTCAGGTCTTGTTAATTTTCTCAGCTCTTCCCAGGCAGCAGCATACGCTCCCAGAGCTGGGAAACACTCATCAGGTCCCTGTTCAGTTTCTCCAATCGACTGATCGAATTTAATCTATTCATGTCTAAGATCTAAGCAATCTCGGACCAGAAACCAAAGAATAATAGCATCCACTGAGGTTTTCTCAGGGCCAGTTGCATCATAATGTTCCCTTTTTTTTTTTTTTTTTTCAATTTTCTAGCAAGTTTCTAAGTTATTGGTTCCTTCCTCCAGGAACTGGGGGCATGCTTTCTCAATAAAATAAAAGAAACGTTCTAAGTTACATTGGCCAACTTTCACTGCCCGGGCATTAAGCATGCCTTTGGGGGCCTGCATGTATAGCATGCGGCTATTACCTTGTCCCATAATTTATTACTCCCGACAATACACTCTCCTCCCGCTCTCCTTCCCAAGCATTCCGACGTCCTTACCTGAGCGGGGGTCACCTGCCGTCGATCCCAGGCCTTCAAGTCCCTGTTCCAGGCGCCAAACCTGCCGGGCCAGCCGGCAGGGGGACAAGAATCCTGACTGAGGGGCCGCAGGGATACGGAAAAGGAAAAATAAGGCAAGAGAAAAAAGACAAGAGACAAAGATGGGGTACGGGAGGTCTACAGCCGTAAGGTTGAACCTCAAGACTGCAGCAACAGTTTATTCCAACTACCAGCTTATATGCAGTTTTGGAACCAGGGAATAGCATAGGATTGTTAAAATTCCAGAACATAAAGAGTCTTTGAAGTTTGCAACATTTGATTACAGTAAACACAAGGTAACAAAGCAATTCCGGACAGTGGCTGTGGACTTTGCCTTTAGCATATCCTGGCGGTAACAGCACAGCCAGAGGTGAAAATGAACCTAGGTGCAAGTTTGGCTCGAGACATCTTGGCGACATCAGCACAGCCAGAGGTCAGGAAGAGCTTAGCTGCTAGCTCAGCTCCCGACAGAAAAGCAGTAGCTTAATAAATTAAGTACTTCCTGGTATGGTTACTGTACTGGTAACTCCCCAAAAGAATCTGGATTGTGGTGAGGGAACAGAGAATAAAGCTCATTTAGGACCTGCACTTACGAAGGCGGTAGGCAGCAGTATATCAGGGAGTAAACCTTCTGAGAATAAAAACAGCTGGAGCTTGTTAAGGTAATTACACAGGGGAAAGGATAATGTACTGGGAACTCCTCAGAAGAATCTGATTTGTGGTGAGGGGAGAGAGATAAAAGCTCATTTAGGAACGACATGAACATGCTGCGTAGGTAGCTGTTTATCAGTAAATATCTCCACTGAGATTAAGAAAAGCAGTAGCTTAATAAATTAAGTACTTCCTGGTATGGTTACTGTACTGGTAACTCCCCAAAAGAATCTGGATTGTGGTGAGGGAACAGAGAAAAAAGCTCATTTAGGACCTGCACTTACGAAGGGGTTAGGCAGCTGTATATCAGGGAGTAAACCTTCTGAGAATAAAAACAGCTGGATCTTGTTAAGGTAATTACACAGGGGAAATGATAATGTACTGGGAACTCCTCAGAAGAATCTGATTTGTGGTGAGGTGAGAGAGATAAAAGCTCATTTAGGAACGACATGAACATGCTGCGTACGTAGCTGTTTATCAGTAAATATCTCCACTGAGATTAAGAAAAGCAGTAGCTTAATAAATTACGTACTTCCTGCTATAGATACTGTACTGATAACTCCCCAAAAGAATCCGGATTTTGGTGAGGGAACAGAGAAAAAAGCTCATTTAGGACCTGCACTTACGAAGGGGGTAGGCAGCTGTATATCAGGGAGTAAACCTTCTGAGAATAAAAACAGCTGGAGCTTGTTAAGGAAATTACACAGGGGAAAGGATAATGTACTGGGAACTCCTCAGAAGAATCTGATTTGTAGTGAGGGGAGAGAGATAAAAGCTCATTTAGGAACGACATGAACATGCTGCGTAGGTAGCTGTTTATCAGTAAATATCTCCACTGAGATTAAGAAAAGCAGTAGCTTAACAAATTAAGTAATTCCTGGTATGGTTACTGTACTGGTAACTCCCCAAAAGAATCTGGATTGTGGTGAGGGAACAGAGAAAAAAGCTCATTTAGGACCTGCACTTACGAAGGGGGTAGGCAGCTGTATATCAGGGAGTAAACCTTCTGAGAATAAAAACAGCTGGAGCTTGTTAAGGTAATTACACAGGGGAAAGGATAATGTACTGGGAACTCCTCAGAAGAATCTGATTTGTGGTGAGGGGAGAGAGATAAAAGCTCATTTAGGAACGACATGAACATGCTGCGTAGGTAGCTGTTTATCAGTAAATATCTCCACTGAGATTAAGAAAAGCAGTAGCTTAATAAATTAAGAACTTCCTGGTATGGTTACTCTACTGGTAACTCCCGAAAAGAATCTGGATTGTGGTGAGGGAAAGAGAAAAAAGCTCTTTAGGACCTGCACTTACGAAGGGGGTAGGCAGCTGTATATCAGGGAGTAAACCTTCTGAGAATAAAAACAGCTTGAGCTTGTTAAGGTAATTACACAGGGGAAAGAATAATGTACTGCGAACTCCTCAGATGAATCTGATTTGTGGTGAGGGGAGAGACATAAAAGCTCATTTAGGAACGACATGAACATGCTGCGTAGGTAGCTGTTTATCTTAAATATCTCCTGAGATTAAGAAAAGCAGTAGCTTAATAAATTAAGTACTTCCTGGTATGGTTACTGTACTGGTAACTCCCCAAAAGAATCTGGATTGTGGTGAGGGAACAGAGAAAAAAGCTCATTTAGGACCTGCACTTACGAAAGGGGTAGGCAGCTGTATATCAGAGAGTAAACCTTCTGAGAATAAAAACAGCTCGAGCTTGTTAAGGTAATTACACAGGGGAAAGGATAATGTACTGGGAACTCCTCAGAAGAATCTGATTTGTGGTGAGGGGAGAGAGATAAAAGTTCATTTATGAACGACATGAACATGCTGCGTAGGTAGCTGTTTATCAGTAAATATCTCCACTGAGAATAAGAAGAGAAGTAGCTTAATAAATTAAGTACTTCCTGGTATGGTTATTGTACTGGTAACTCCCCTAAAGAATCTGGATTTTGGTGAGGGAACAGAGAAAAAAGCTCATTTGGACCTGCACCTACGAAGGGGGTAGGCAGTTGTATATCAGGGAGTAAACATTCTGAGAATAAAAACAGCTGGAGCTTGTTAAGGTAATTACACAGGGGAAAGGATAAAGTACTGGGAACTCCTCAGAAGAATCTGATTTGTGGTGAGGGGAGAGAGATAAAAGCTCATTTAGGAACGACATGAACATGCTGCGTACGTAGCTGTTTATCAGTAAATATCTCCACTGAGATTAAGAAAAGCAGTAGCTTAATAAATTAAGTACTTCCTGGTATGGTTACTGTACTGGTAACTCCCGAAAAGAATCTGGATTGTGGTGAGGGAACAGAGAAAAAAGCTCATTTAGGACCTGCACTTACGAAGGGGTTAGGCAGCTGTATATCAGGGAGTAAACCTTCTGAGAATAAAAACAGCTGGAGCTTGTTAAGGTAATTACACTGGGGAAAGGATAATGTACTGGGAACTCCTCAGAAGAATCTGATTTGTGGTGAGTGGAGAGAGATAAAAGCTCATTTAGGAAAGACATGAACATGCTGCGTAGTTAGTTGTTTATCAGTAAATATCTCCACTGAGATTAAGACAAGCAGTAGCTTAATAAATTAAGTACTTCCTGGTATGGTTACTGTACTGGTAACTCCCCAAAAGAATCTGGATTGTGGTGAGGGAACAGAGAAAAAAGCTCATTTAGGACCTGCACTTACGAAGGGGGTAGGCAGCTGTATATCAGGGAGTAAACCTTCTGAGAATAAAAACAGCTGGAGCTTGTTAAGGTAATTACACAGGGGAAAGGGTAAAGTACTGGGAACTCCTCAGAAGAATCTGATTTGTGGTGAGGGGGAGAGAGATAAAAGCTCATTTAGGAACGACATGAAAATGCTGCGTAGGTAGCTGTTTA
This sequence comes from Perognathus longimembris pacificus, assembly GCF_023159225.1. Classification (NCBI taxonomy): domain Eukaryota; kingdom Metazoa; phylum Chordata; class Mammalia; order Rodentia; family Heteromyidae; genus Perognathus; species Perognathus longimembris. Next base: position 15,644 of record NW_025958919.1, on the reverse strand, counting down.
TCAGTAAATATCTCCACTGAGATTAAGAAAAGCAGTAGCTTAATAAATTAAGTACTTCAGGGTATGGTTACTCTACTGGTAACTCCCCAAAAGAATCTGGATTGTGGTGAGGGAACAGAGAAAAAAGCTCATTTAGGACCTGCATTTACGAAGGGGGTAGGCAGCTGTATATCAGGGAGTAAACCTTCTGAGAATAAAAACAGCTGGAGCTTGTTAAGGTAATTACACAGGGGAAATGATAATGTACTCCGAACTCCTCAGAAGAATCTGATTTGTGGTGAGGGGAGAGAGATAAAAGCTCATTTAGGAACGACATGAACATGCTGCGAATGTAGCTGTTTATCAGTAAATATCTCCACTGAGATTAAGAAAAGCAGTAGCTTAATAAATTAAGTACTTCCTGCTATAGATACTGTACTTGTAACTCCCCAAAAGAATCCGGATTTTGGTGAGGGAACAGAGAAAAAAGCTGATTAGGATCTGCACCTACGAAGGGGGTAGGCAGTTGTATATCAGGGAGTAAACCTTCTGAGAATAAAAACAGCTGGAGCTTGTTAAGGTAATTACACAGGGGAAAGGATAAAGTACTGGGAACTCCTCAGAAGAATCTGATTTGTGGTGAGGGGAGAGAGATAAAAGGTCATTTAGGAACGACATGAACATGCTGCGTACGTAGATGTTTATCAGTAAATATCTCCACTGAGATTAAGAAAAGCAGTAGCTTAATAAATTAAGTACTTCCTGGTATGGGTACTGTACTGGTAACTCCCGAAAAGAATCTGGATTGTGGTGAGGGAACAGAGAAAAAAGCTCATTTAGGACCTGCAATTACGAAGGGGGTAGGCAGTTGTCTATCAGGGAGTAAACCTTCTGAGAATAAAAACAGCTGGAGCTTGTAAAGGTAATTACACAGGGGAAAGGATAATGTACTGGGAACTCCTCAGAAGAATCTGATTTGTGCTGAGGGGAGAGAGATAAAAGCTCACTTAGGAACGACATGAACATGCTGCATAGTTAGTTGTTTATCAGTAAATACATCCACTGAGATTAAGACAAGCAGTAGCTTAATAAATTAAGTACTTCCTGGTATGGTTACTGTACTGGTAACTCTCCAAAAGAATCTGGATTGTGGTGAGGGAACAGAGAAAAAAGCTCATTTAGGACCTGCACTTACGAAGGGGGTAGGCAGCTGTATATCAGGGAGTAAACCTTCTGAGAATAAAAACAGCTGGAGCTTGTTAAGGTAATTACACAGGGAAATTATAAAGTACTGGGAACTCCTCAGAAGAGTCTGATTTGTGGTGAGGGGAGAGAGATAAAAGCTCATTTAGGAACGACATGAACATGCTGCGTAGGTAGCTGTTTATCAGTAAATATCTCCACTGAGATTAAGAAAAGGAGTAGCTTAATAAATTAAGTACTTCCTGGTATGGTTATTGTACTGGTAACTCCCCAAAAGAATCTGGATTGTGGTGAGGGAACAGAGAAAAAAGCTCATTTAGGACCTGCACTGACGAAGGGGGTAGGCAGCTGTATATCAGGGAGTAAACCTTCTGACAATAAAAAAAGCTGGAGCTTGTTAAGGTAATTACACAGGGGAAAGGATAATGTACTGGGAACTCCTCAGAAGAATCTGATTTGTGGTGAGGGAAGAGAGATAAAAGCTCATTAAGGAACGACATGAACATGCTGCGTAGGTAGATGTTTATCAGTAAATATCTCCACTGAGATTAAGAAAAGCAGTAGCTTAATAAATTAAGTACTTCCTGGTATGGTTACTGTACTGGTAACTCCCCAAAAGAATCTGGATTGTGGTGAGGGAACAGAGAAAAAATCTCATTTAAGACCTGCACTGACGAAGGGGGTAGGCAGCTGTATATCAGGGAGTAAACCTTCTGAGAATAAAAACAGCTGGAGCTTGTTAAGGTAATTACACAGGGGAAAGGATAATGTACTGGGAACTCCTCAGAAGAATCTGATTTGTGGTGAGGGGCGAGAGATAAAAGCTCATTTAGGAACGACATGAACATACTGCGTAGGTAGCTGTTTATCAGTAATATCTCCACTGAGATTAAGAAAAACAGTAGCTTAATAAATTAAGTACTTCCTGGTATGGTTACTGTACTGGTAACTCCCCAAAAGAATCTGGATTGTGGTGAGGGAACAGAGAAAAAAGCTCATTTATGACCGGCACTTACGAAGGGGGTAGGCAGCTGTATATCACGGAGTAAACCTTCTGAGAATAAAAACAGCTGGAGCTTGTTAAGGTAATTATACAGGGGAAATTATAAACGACTGGGAACTCCTCAGAAGAATCTGATTTGTGGTGAGGGGAGAGAGATAAAAGCTCATTTAGGAACTACATGAACATGCTGCGTAGGTAGCTGTTTATCAGTAAATATCTCCACTGAGATTAAGAACAGCAGTAGCTTAATAAATTAAGTACTTCCTGTATGGTTACTGTACTGGTAACTCCCCAAAAGAATCTGGATTGTGGTGAGGGAACAGAGAAAAAAGCTCATTTAGGGACCTGCACTTACGAAGGGGGTAGGCAGCTGTATATCAGGGAGTAAACCTTCTGAGAATAAAAACAGCTGGAGCATGTTAAGGTAATTACACAGGGCAAAGGATAATGTACTGGGAACTCCTCAGAAGAATCTGATTTGTGGTGAGGGGAGAGAGATAAAAGCTCATTTAGGAACGACATGAACATGCTGCGTAGGTAGCTGTCTATCAGTAAATATCTCCACTGAGATTAAGAAAAGCAGTAGCTTAATAAATTAAGTACTTCCTGGTATGGTTACTGTACTGGTAACTCCCCAAAAGAATCTGGATTGTGGTGAGGGAAAAGAGAAAAAAGCTCATTTAAGACCTTCATTTACGAAGGGGGTAGGCAGCTGTATATCAGGGAGTAAAGCTTCGGAGAATAAAAACAGCTAGAGCTTGTTAAGGTAATTACACAGGGGAAAGGATAAAGTACTGGGAACTCCTCAGAAGAATCTGATTTGTGGTGAGGGGAGAGAGATAAATCTCATTTAGAACGACATGAACATGCTGCGTAGGTAGCTGTTTATCAGTAAATATCTCCACTGAGATTAAGAAAAGCAGTAGTTTAATAAATTAAATACTTCTGGTATGGTTACTGTACTGGTAACCCCCAAAAGAATCTGGATTGTGGTGAGGGAACTGAGAAAAAAGCTCATTTAGGACCTGCACAGACGAAGGGGGTAGGCAGCGGTATATCAAGGTGTAAAACTTCTGATAATAAAAACAGCTGGAGCTTGTTAAGGTAATTACACAGGGGAAAGGATAATGTACTGGGAACTCCTCAGAAGAATCTGATTTGTGGTGAGGGGAGAGAGATAAAAGCTCATTTAGGAACGACATTAACATGCTGCGTAGGTAGCTGTTTATCAGTAAATATCTCCACTGAGATTAAGAAAAGCAGTAGCTTAAAAAATTAAGGACTTCCTGGTATGGTTACTGTAATGGTAACTCCCCAAAAGAATCTGGATTGTGGTGAGGGAACAGAGAAAAAAGCTCATTTAAGACCTGCACTTACGAAGGGGGTAGGCAGCTGTATATCAGGGAGTAATCCTTCTGAGAATAAAAACAGCTGGAGCTTGTTAAGGTAATTACACAGGGGAAATTATAAAGTACTGGGAACTCCTCAGAAGAATCTGATTTGTGGTGAGGGGAGAGAGATAAAAGCTCATTTAGGAACGACATGAACATGCTGCGTAGGTACTGTTTATCAGTAAATATCTCCACTGAGATTAAGAAAAGCAGTAGCTTAATAAATTAAGTACTTCCTGGTATGGTTACTGTACTGGTAACTCCCCCAAAGAATCTGGATTGTGGTGAGGGAACAGAAAAAAAAGCTCATTTAGGACCTGCACTTATGAAGGGAGTAGGCAGCAGTATATCAGGGAGTAAACCTTCTGAGAATAAAAACAGCTGGAGCTTCTTAAGGTAATTACACCGTGGAAAGAATAATGTACTGGGGAACTCCTCAGAAGAATCTGATTTGTGGTGAGAGGAGAGAGATAAAAGCTCATTTAGGAACGACATGAACATGCTGCGTAGGTAGCTGTTTATCAGTAAATATCTACACTGAGATTAAGAAAAGCAGTAGCTTAATAAATTCAGTACTTCCTGGTATGGTTACTGTACTGGTAAACTCCCCAAAAGAATCTGGATTGTGGTGAGGGAACAGAGAAAAAAGCTCATTTAGGACCTGCACTTACGAAGGGGGTAGGCAGCTGTATATCAGGGAGTAAATCTTCTTCGAATAAAAACAGGTGGAGCTTGTTAAGGTAATTACACAGGGGAAAGGATAATGTACTGGGAACTCCTCATAAGAATCTACTTTGTGGTGAGGGGAGAGAGATAAAAGCTCATTGAGGAACGACATGAACATGCTGCGTAGGTAGCTGTTTATCAGTAAATATCTCCACTGAGATTAAGAAAAGCAGTAGCTTAATAAATTAAGCACTTCCTGGTATGGTTACTGTACTGGTAATTCCCCAAAAGAATCTGGATTGTGGTGAGGGAACAGAGAAAAAAGCTCATTTATGACGGCACTTACAAAGGGGGTAGGCAGCTGTATATCAGGGAGTAAACCTTCTGAGAATAAAAACAGCTGAGCTTGTTAAGGTAATTACACAGGGGAAAGGATAATGTACTGGAACTCCTCAGAAGAATCTGATTTGTGTTGAGGGGAGAGAGATAAAAGCTCATTTAGGTACGACATGAACATGCTGCGTAGGTAGCTGTTTATCAGTAAATATCTCCACTGAGATTAAGAAAAGCAGTAGCTTAATAAATTAAGGACTTCCTGGTATGGTTACTGTAATGGTAACTCCCCAAAAGAATCTGGATTGTGGTGAGGGAACAGAGAAAAAAGCTCATTTAAGACCTGCACTTACGAAGGGGGTAGGCAGCTGTATATCAGGGAGTAAACCTTCTGAGAATAAAAACAGCTGGAGCTTGTTAAGGTAATTACACAGGGGAAATTATAAAGTACTGGGAACTCCTCAGAAGAGTCTGATTTGTGGTGAGGGGAGAGAGATAAAAGCTCATTTAGGAACGACATGAACATGCTGCGTAGGTAGCTGTTTATCAGTAAATATCTCCACTGAGATTAAGAACAGCAGTAGCTAAAAAAATTAAGTACTTCCTGGTATGGTTACTGTACTGGTAACTCCCAAAAGAATCTGGATTGTGGTGAGGGAACAGAGAAAAAAGCTCATTTAGGACCTGGACTTTCGAAGGGGGTAGTCAGCTGTATATCAGGGAGTAAACCGTCTGAGAATAAAAACAGCTGGAGCTTTTTAAGTTAATTACACAGGGAAAGGATAATGTTCTGGGAACTCCTCAGAAGAATCTGATTTGTGGTGAGGGGAGAGAGATAAAAGCTCATTTAAGAACGACATGAACATGCTGCGTAGGTACTGTTTATCAGTAAATATCTCCACTGAGATTAAGAAAAGCAGAAGCTTAATAAATTAAGTACTTCCTGTATGGTTACTGTACTGGTAACTCCCCCAAAGAATCTGGATTGTGGTGAGGGAACAGAAAAAAAAGCTCATTTAGGACCTGCACTTATGAAGGGGGTAGGCAGCAGTATATCAGGTAGTAAACCTTCTGAGAATAAAAACAGCTGGAGCTTCTTAAGGTAATTACACCGTGGAAAGAATAATGTACTGGGAACTCCTCAGAAGAATCAGATTTGTGGTGAGAGGAGAGAGATAAAAGCTCATTTAGGAACGACATGAACATGCTGCGTAGGTACGTGTTTATCAGTAAATATCTACACTGAGATTAAGAAAAGCAGTAGCTTAATAAATTCAGTACTTCCTGGTATGGTTACTGTACTGGTAACTCCCCAAAAGAATCTGGATTGTGGTGAGGAACAGAGAAAAAAGCTCATTTAGGACCTGCACTTACGAAGGGGGTAGGCAGCTGTATATCAGGGAGTAAACCTTCTGAGAATAAAAACAGGTGGAGCTTGTTAAGGTAATTACACAGGGGAAAGGATATGTACTGGGAACTCCTCATAAGAATCTACTTTGTGGTGAGGGGAGAGAGATAAAAGCTCATTTAGGAACGACATGAACATGCTGCGTAGGTAGCTGTTTATCAGTAAATATCTCCACTGAGATTAAGAACAGCAGTAGCTTAAAAAATTAAGTAATTCCTGGTATGGTTACTGTACTGGTAACTCCCCCAAAAGAATCTGGATTGTGGTGAGGGAACAGAGAAAAAACTCATTTAGGACCTGGACTTTCGAAGGGGGTAGTCAGCTGTATATCAGGGAGTAAACCGTCTGAGAATAAAAACAGCTGGAGCTTTTTAAGTTAATTACACAGGGAAAGGATAATGTTCTGGGAACTCCTCAGAAGAATCTGATTTGTGGTGAGGGGAGAGAGATAAAAGCTCATTTAGGAACGACATGAACATGCTGCGTAGGTACTGTTTATCAGTAAATATCTCTTCTGAGATTAAGAAAAGCAGTAGCTTAATAAATTAAGTACTTCCTGGTATGGTTACTGTACTGGTAACTCCCCCAAAGAATCTGGATTGTGGTGAGGGAACAGAAAAAAAAGCTCATTTAGGACCTGCACTTATGAAGGGGGTAGGCAGCAGTATATCAGGAGTAAACCTTCTGAGAATAAAAACAGCTGGAGCTTCTTAAGGTAATTACACCGTGGAAAGAATAATGTACTGGGAACTCCTCAGAAGAATCAGATTTGTGGTGAGAGGAGAGAGATAAAAGCTCATTTAGGAACGACATGAACATGCTGCGTAGGTAGCTGTTTATCAGTAAATATCTACACTGAGATTAAGAAAAGCAGTAGCTTAATAAATTCAGTACTTCCTGGTATGGTTACTGTACTGGTAACTCCCCAAAAGAATCTGGATTGTGGTGAGGGAACAGAGAAAAAAGCTCATTTAGGACCTGCACTTACGAAGGGGTTAGGCAGCTGTATATCAGGGAGTAAACCTTCTGAGAATAAAAACAGGTAGAGCTTGTTAAGGTAATTACACAGGGGAAAGGATAATGTACTGGGAACTCCTCATAAGAATCTACTTTGTGGTGAGGGGAGAGAGATAAAAGCTCATTTAGGAACGACATGAACATGCTGCGTAGGTAGCTGTTTATCAGTAAATATCTCCACTGAGATTAAGAACAGCAGTAGCTTAATAAATTAAGTACTTCCTGGTATGGTTACTGTACTGGTAATTCCCCAAAAGAATCTGGATTGTGGTGAGGGAACAGAGAAAAAAGCTCATTTATGACCGGCACTTACGAAGGGGGTAGGCAGCTGTATATCAGGGAGTAAACCTTCTGAGAATAAAAACAGCTGGAGCTTGTTAAGGTAATTACACAGGGAAAGGATAATGTACTGGGAACTCCTCAGAAGAATCTGATTTGTGTTGAGGGGAGAGAGATAAAAGCTCATTTAGGTACGACATGAACATGCTGCGTAGGTAGCTGTTTATCAGTAAATATCTCCACTGAGATTAAGAAAAGCAGTAGCTTAATAAATTAAGGACTTCCTGGTATGGTTACTGTAATGGTAACTCCCCAAAAGAATCTGGATTGTGGTGAGGGAACAGAGAAAAAAGCTCATTTAAGACCTGCACTTACGAAGGGGGTAGCCAGCTGTATATCAGGGAGTAAACCTTCTGAGAATAAAAACAGCTGGAGCTTGTTAAGGTAATTACACAGGGGAAATTATAAAGTACTGGGAACTCCTCAGAAGAGTCTGATTTGTGGTGAGGGGAGAGAGATAAAAGCTCATTTAGGAACGACGTGAACATGCTGCGTAGGTAGCTGTTTATCAGTAAATATCTCCACTGAGATTAAGAACAGCAGTAGCTTAAAAAATTAAGTACTTCTGGTATGGTACTGTACTGGTAACTCCCCAAAAGAATCTGGATTGTGGTGAGGGAACAGAGAAAAAAGCTCATTTAGGACCTGGACTTTCGAAGGGGGTAGTCAGCTGTATATCAGGGAGTAAACCGTCTGAGAATAAAAACAGCTGGAGCTTTTTAAGTTAATTACACAGGGGAAAGGATAATGTTCTGGGAACTCCTCAGAAGAATCTGATTTGTGGTGAGGGGAGAGAGATAAAAGCTCATTTAGGAACGACATGAACATGCTGCGTAGGTACTGTTTATCAGTAAATATCTCCACTGAGATTAAGAAAAGCAGTAGCTTAATAAATTCAGTACTTCCTGGTATGGTTACTGTACTGGTAACTCCCCAAAAGAATCTGGATTGTGGTGAGGGGAACAGAGAAAAAAGCTCATTTAGGACCTGCACTTACGAAGGGGGTAGGCAGCTGTATATCAGGGAGTAAACCTTCTGAGAATAAAAACAGGTGGAGCTTGTTAAGGTAATTACACAGGGGAAAGGATAATGTACTGGGAACTCCTCATAAGAATCTACTTTGTGGTGAGGGGAGAGAGATAAAAGCTCATTTAGGAACGACATAAACATGCTGCGTAGGTAGCTGTTTATCAGTAAATATCTCCACTGAGATTAAGAACAGCAGTAGCTTAATAAATTAAGTACTTCCTGGTATGGTTACTGTACTGGTAATTCCCCAAAAGAATCTGGATTGTGGTGAGGGAACAGAGAAAAAAGCTCATTTATGACCGGCACTTACGAAGGGGGTAGGCAGCTGTATATCAGGGAGTAAACCTTCTGAGAATAAAAACAGCTGGAGCTTGTTAAGGTAATTACACAGGGGGAAAGGATAATGTACTGGGAACTCCTCAGAAGAATCTGATTTGTGTTGAGGGGAGAGAGATAAAAGCTCATTTAGGTACGACATGAACATGCTGCGTAGGTAGCTGTTTATCAGTAAATATCTCCACTGAGATTAAGAAAAGCAGTAGCTTAATAAATTAAGGACTTCCTGGTATGGTTACTGTAATGGTAACTCCCCAAAAGAATCTGGATTGTGGTGAGGGAACAGAGAAAAAAGCTCATTTAAGACCTGCACTTACGAAGGGGGTAGGCAGCTGTATATCAGGGAGTAAACCTTCTGAGAATAAAAACAGCTGGAGCTTGTTAAGGTAATTACACAGGGGAAATTATAAAGTACTGGGAACTCCTCAGAAGAATCTGATTTGTGGTGAGGGGAGAGAGATAAAAGCTCATTCAGGAACGACATGAACATGCTGCGTAGGTAGCTGTTTATCAGTAAATATCTCCACTGAGATTAAGAACAGCAGTAGCTTAATAAATTAAGTACTTCCTGGTATGGTTACTGTACTGGGTAACTCCCCAAAAGAATCTGGATTGTGGTGAGGGAACAGAGAAAAAAGCTCATTTAGGACCTGCACTGACGAAGGGGGTAGGCAGCTGTATATCTGGGAGTAAACCGTCTGAGAATAAAAACAGCTGGAGCTTGTTAAGGTAATTACACAGGGGAAAGGATAATGTACTGGGAACTCCTCAGAAGAATCTGATTTGTGGTGAGGGGAGAGAGATAAAAGCTCATTTAGGAACGACATGAACATGCTGCGTAGGTACTGTTTATCAGTAAATATCTCCACTGAGATTAAGAAAAGCAGTAGCTTAATAAATTATGTACTTCCTGGTATGGTTACTGTACTGGTAACTCCCCAAAGAATCTGGATTGTGGTGAGGGAACAGAAAAAAAAGCTCATTTAGGACCTGCACTTATGAAGGGGGTAGGCAGCAGTATATCAGGGAGTAAAACCTTCTGAGAATAATAACAGCTGGAGCTTCTTAAGGTAATTACACCGTGGAAAGAATAATGTGCTGGGAACTCCTCAGAAGAATCAGATTTTGGTGAGGGGAGAGAGATAAAAGCTCATTTAGGAACGACATGAACATGCTGCGTAGGTAGCTGTTTATCAGTAAATATCTACCCTGAGATTAAGAAAAGCAGTAGCTTAATAAATTCAGTACTTCCTGTTATGGTTACTGTACTGGTAACTCCCCAAAAGAATCTGGATTGTGGAGAGGGAACAGAGAAAAAAGCTCATTTAGGACGAAGGGGGTAGGCATCTGTATATCAGGGAGTAAACCTTCTGAGAATAAAAACAGGTGAGCTTGTTACGGTAATTACACAGGGGAAAGGATAATGTACTGGGAACTCCTCATAAGAATCTACTTTGTGGTGAGCGGAGAGAGATAAAAGCTCATTAGGAAGGACATGAACATGCTGCGTAGGTAGCTGTTTATCAGTAAATATCTCCACTGAGATTAAGAAAAGCAGTAGCTTAATAAATTCAGTACTTCCTGGTATGGTTACTGTACTGGTAACTCCCCAAAAGAATCTGGATTGTGGTGAGGGAACAGAGAAAAAAGCTCATTTAGGACCTGCACTTACGAAGGGGTAGGAAGCTGTATATCAGGGAGTAAACCTTCTGAGAATAAAAACAGCTGGAGCTTGTTAAGTAATTTACACAGGGGAAAGGATAAAGTACTGGGAACTCCTCAGAAGAATCTGATTTGTGGTGAGGGAGAGAGATAAAAGCTCATTTAGGAACGACATGAACATGCTGCGTAGGTAGCTGTTTATCAGTAAATATCTCCACTGAGATTAAGAAAAGCAGTAGCTTAATAAATTAAGTACTTCCTGGTATGGTTACTGTACTGGTAACTCCCCAAAGAATCTGGATTGTGGTGAGGGAACAGAGAAAAAAGCTCATTTAGGACCTATTATTACGAAGGGGGTAGGCAGCTGTATATCAGGGAGTAAAACTTCTGAGAATAAAAACAGCTGGAGCTTGTTAAGGTAATTACACAGGGGAAAGGATAATGTACTGGGAACTCCTCAGAAGAATCTGATTTGTGGTGAGTGGTGAGAGATAACAGCTCATTTAGAAACGACATGAACATGCTGCGTACGTAGCTGTTTATCGGTAAATATCTCCACTGAGATTAAGAGAAGCAGTAGCTTAATAAATTAAGTACTTCCTGATATGGTTACTGTACTGGTAACTCCCCAAAAGAATCTGGATTGTGGTTTGGGAACAGAGAAAAAAGCTCATTTAGGACCTTCACTTATGAAGGGGGTAGGCAGCTGTATATCAGGGAGTACACCTTCTGAGAATAAAAACAGCTGGAGCATGTAAAGGTAATTACACAGGGAAAGGATAATGTACTAGGTACTACTCAGAAGAATCTGATTTGTGGTGAGGGGAGAGACATAATAGCTCATTTAGGAACGACATGAACATGCTGCATAGGTAGCTGTTTATCAGTAAATATCTCACTGAGATTAAGAAAGAAGTAGCTTAATAAATTAAGTACTTCCTGGTATGGTTACTGTACTGGTAACTCCCCAAAAGAATCTGGATTGTGGTGAGGGAACAGAGAAAAATGCTCATTTAGGTCCTGCACTTACGAAGGGGGTAGGCAGCTGTATATCAGGGAGTAAACCTTCTGAGAATAAAAACAGCTGGAGCTTGTGATGGTAATTACACAGGGAAAGGATAATGTACTGGGAACTCCTCAGAAGAATCTGATTTGTGGTGAGGGGAGAGAGATAAAAGCTCATTTAGGAGCGACATGAACATGCTGTGTAGGTAGCTGTTTATCAGTAAATATCTCCACTGAGATTAAGAAAAGCAGTAGCTTAAAATTAAGTACTTCCTGGGGCTGGGGATATAGCCTAGTGGCAGAGTGCCTGCCTCGGATACACGAGGCCCTAGGTTCGATTCACCAGCACCACATATACAGAAAACGGCCAGAAGCGGCGCTGTGGATCAAGAGGCACAGTGCTAGCCTTGAGCGGGAAGAAGCCAGGGACAGTGCTCAGGCCCTGAGTCCAAGGCCCAGGACTGGCCAAAAAAAAAAAAATTAAGTACTTCCTGGTATGGTTACTGTACTGGTAACTCCCCAAAAGAATCTGGATTGTGGTGAGGGAACAGAGAAAAAAGCTCATTTAGGACTGCACTTACGAAGGGGGTAGGCAGCTGTATATCAGGGAGTAAACCTTCTGAGAATAAAAAACAGCTGGAGCTAGTTAAGGTAATTACACAGGGGAAAGGATAATGTACTGGGAACTCCTCAGAAGAATCTGATTTGTGGTGAGGGGAGAGAGATAAAAGCTCATTTAGGAACGACATGAACATGCTGCGTACGTAGCTGTTTATCAGTAAATATCTCCACTGAGATTAAGAAAAGCAGTAGCTTAATAAATTAAGTACTTCCTGGTATGGTTCCTACACTAGTAACTCCCCAAAAGAATCTGGAATGTGGTGAGGGAACAGATAAAAAAGCTCATTTAGGACCTGCACTTACTCAGGGGGTAGGCAGCTGTATATCAGGGAGTAAACCTTCTGAGAATAAAAACAGCTGGAGCTTGTTAAGGTAATTACACAGGGGAAAGGATAATGTACCGGGAACTCCTCAGAAGAATCTGATTTGTGGTGAGGGGAGAAAGATAAAAGCTCATTTAGGAACGACATGAACATGCTGCGTAGGTAGCGGTTGATCAGTAAATATCTCCACTGAGATTAAGCAAAGCCGTAGCTTAATAAATTAAGTACTTCCTGGTATGGTTACTCTACTGGTAACTCCCCAAAAGAATCTGGATTGTGGTGAGGGAACAGAGAAAAAAGCTCATTTAGGACCTGCACTTACGAAGGAGGTAGGCAGCTGTATATCAGGGAGTAAACCTTCTGAGAATAAAAACAGCTGGAGCTTGTTAAGGTAATTACATAGGGGAAAGGATAATGTACTGGGAACTCCTCAGAAGAATCTGATTTGTGGTGAGGGGAGAGAGATAAAAGCTCATTTAGGAACGACATGAACATGCTGCGTAGGTAGCTGTTTATCAGTAAATATCTCCACTGAGATTAAGAAAAGCAGTAGCTTAATAAATTAAGTACTTCCTGGTATGGTTACTGTACTGGTAACTCCCCAAAAGAATCTGGATTGTGGTGAGGGAACAGAGAAAAAAGCTCATTTAGGACCTGCACTTACGAAGGGGGTAGGCAGCTGTATATCAGGGAGTAAACCTTCTGCGAATAAAAACAGCTGGAGCTTGTTAAGGTAATTACACAGGGGAAAGGATAATGTACTGGGAACTCCTCAGAAGAATCTGATTTGTGGTGAGGGGAGAGAGATAAAAGTTCATTTAGGAACGACATGAACATGCTGCGTACGTAGCTGTTTATGAGTAAATATCTCCACTGAGATTAAGAAAAGAAGTAGCTTAACAAATTAAGTCCTTCCTGGTATGGTTACTGTACTGGTAACTCCCCAAAAGAATCTGGATTGTGGTGAGGGAACAGAGAAATAAGCTCATTTAGGACCTGCACTTACGCAGGGGGTAGGCAGCTGTATATCAGGGAGTAAACCTTCTGAGAATAAAAACAGCTGGAGCTTGTGAAGGTAATTACACAGGGGAAAGGATAATGTACTGGGAACTCCTCAGAAGAATCTGATTTGTGGTGAGGGGAGAGAGATAAAAGCTCATTTAGGAACGACATGAACATGCTGCGTAGGTAGCTGTTTATCAGTAAATATCTCCACTGAGGTTAAGAAAGGCAGTAGCTTAATAAATTAAGTACTTCCAGGTATGTTTACTGTACTGGTAACTTTCCAAAAGAATCTGGATTGTGGTGAGGGAACAGATAAAAAAGCTCATGTAGGACCTGCACTTACGAAGGGGGTAGGCAGCTGTATATCAGGGAGTAAACCTTCTGCCAATAAAAACAGCTGGAGCTTGTTAAGGTAATTACGCAGGGGAAAGGATAATGTACTGGGTACTCCTCAGAAGAATCTGATTTGTGGTGAGGGTAGAGAGATAAAAGCTCATTTAAGAACGACATGAACATGCTGCGTAGGTAGCTGTTTATCAGTAAATATCTCCACTGAGATTAAGAAAAGCATTAGCTTAATAAATTAAGTACTTCTTGGTATGGGTACTGTACAGGTAACTCCCCAAAAAAATCTGGATTGTGGTGAGGGAACAGAGAAAAAAGCTCATTTAGGACCTGCACTTACGAAGGGTGTAGGCAGCTGTATATCAGGGAGTAAACCTTCTGAGAATAAAAACAGCTGGAGATTGTTAAGGTAATTACACAGCGGAAAGGATAATGTACTGGGAACTCCTCAGAAGAATCTGATTTGTGATGAGGGGAGAGAGATAAAAGCTCATTTAGGAACGACATGAACATGCTGCGTAGGTAGCAGTTTATCAGTAAATATCCCCACTGAGATTAAGAAAAGCAGTAGCTTAGTAAATTAAGTACTTCCTGGTATGGTTACTGTACTGTAACTCCCCAAAAGAATCTGGATTGTGGTGAGGGAATAGAGAAAAAAGCTCATTTAGGACCTGCACTTACGAAAGGGGTAGGCAGCTGTATATCAGGGAGTAAACCTTCTGAGAATAAAAACAGCTGGAGCTTGTTAAGGTAATTACACAGCGGAAAGGATAATGTACTGGGAACTCCTCAGAAGAATCTTATTTGTGGTGAGTGGAGAGAGATAAAAGCTCATTTAGGAACGACATGAACATGCTGCGTAGGTAGCTGTTCATCAGTAAATATCTCCACTGAGATTAAGAAAAGCAGTAGCTTAATAAATTAAGTACTTCCTGGTATGGTTACTGTACTGGTAACTCCCCAAAAGAATCTGGATTGTGGTGAGGGAACAGAGAAAAAAGCTCATTTAGGACCTGCACTTACGAAGGGGGTAGGCAGCTGTATATCAGGGATTAAACCTTCTGAGAATAAAAACAGCTGGAGCTTGTTAAGGTAATTACACAGGGGAAAGGATAATGTACTGGGTACTCCTCAGAAGAATCTGATTTGTGGTGAGGGGAGAGAGATAAAAGCTCATTTAGGAACGACATGAACATGCTGCGTAGGTAGCTGTTTATCAGTAAATATCTCCACTGTGATTAAGAAAAACAGTAGCTTAATAAATTATGTACTTCCTGGTATGGTGACTGTACTGGTAACTCCCCGAAAGAATCTGGATTGTGGTGAGGGAACAGAGAAAATAGCTCATTTAGGACCTGCACTTACGAAGGGGGTAGGCAGCTGTATATCAGGGAGTAAACCTTCTGAGAATAAAAACAGCTGGAGCTTGTTAAGGTAATTACACAGGGGAAATGATAATGTACTGGGAACTCCTCAGAAGAATCTGATTTGTGGTGAGGGGAGAGAGATAAAAGCTCATTTAGGAACGACATGAACGTGCTGCGTAGGTAGCTGTTTATCAGTAAATATCTCCACTGAGATTAAGAAAAGCAGTGCTTAAAATTAAGTACTTCCTGGAGCTGGGGTATAGCCTAGTGGCAAGAGTGCCTGCCTCGGATACACGAGGCCCTAGGTTCGATTCCCCAGCACCACATATACAGAAAACGGCCAGAAGCGGCGCTGTGGATCAAGAGGCACAGTGCTAGCCTTGAGCGGGAAGAAGCCAGGGACAGTGCTCAGGCCCTGAGTCCAAGGCCCAGGACTGGCCAAAAAAAAAAAACAATTAAGTACTTCCTGGTATGGTTACTGTACTGGTAACTCCCCAAAAGAATCTGGATTGTGGTGAGGGAACAGAGAAAAAAGCTCATTTAGGACCTGCACTTACGAAGGGGGTAGGCAGCTGTATATCAGGGAGTAAACCTTCTGAGAATAAAAACAGC
>NW_025958918.1:0-37865 GCF_023159225.1 Perognathus longimembris pacificus | reverse complement strand
ATCTTTTGGGTTTTTATTTCTAATGAGGTCGACCAGTTGTCTATTTATTATTTTTTTTACTACGCATCAAGCTGTGCTGCTTGTCTTTGCTCCTGTGTGCTCGCGCACTCTCGCCTTTTCCACTTATTTTTATTTTTGATTTATTTTTGATTTATTTTGTCAATTTAAAAAAATACGCATCGTGCTGTGCTGTTTGTGTTTCCTTGAGTGCATTCGCGCGCTCTCGCTTTCTCCACTTTACAATTTTTTTGTAATTATTTATCTATTCCTGAGAGTTTATCTTATTTTTTATTTGTTTATTTAAATGAAGTCGACCAGTTGCCTGCCCTTCCTTCCATTATCCGTTACCGAGACAAACTGAACAAAGTTCTGAGGTCGACCTTGTAAATATAAGGATTCAGGTCTGTCTGCTGTTTACCTTTGCTCCTGCGCGCACTGCCCTTCTCTCCACATTTATGTGTTTGTTTGTTTGTCTATCTAATCTTTTGGGTTTTTATTTCTAATGAGGTCGAACAGTTGTCTATTTATTATTTTTTTTACTACGCATCAAGCTGCGCTGCTTGTCTTTGCTCCTGTGTGCTCGCGCACTCTCGCCTTTTCCACTTATTTTTATTTTTGATTTATTTTTGATTTATTTTGTCAATTTTTAAAAAAATACGCATCGTGCTGTGCTGTTTGTGTTTGCTTGAGTGCATTCGCGCGCTCTCGCTTTCTCCACTTTACAATTTTTTTGTTATTATTTATCTATTCCTGATAGTTTATCTTATTTTTTATTTGTTTATTTAAATGAAGTCGACCAGTTGCCTGCCCTTCCTTCCATTATCCGTCACCGAGACAAACTGAACAAAGTTCTTAGGTCGACCTTGTAAATATAAGGATTCAGGTCTCTCTGCTGTTTACCTTTGCTCCTGCGCGCACTGCCCTTCTCTCCACATTTATGTGTTTGTTTGTTTGTCTATCTAATCTTTTGGGTTTTTATTTCTAATGAGGTCGACCAGTTGTCTATTTATTATTTTTTTTACTACGCATCAAGCTGCGCTGCTTGTATTTGCTCTTGTGTGCTGGCGCACTCTCGCCTTTTCCACTTATTTTTATTTTTGATTTATTTTTGATTTATTTTGTCAATTAAAAAAATATGCATCGTGCTGTGCTGTTTGTGTTTGCTTGAGTGCATTCGCGCGCTCTCGCTTTCTCCACTTTACAATTTTTTTGTTATTATTTATCTATTCCTGAGAGTTTATCTTATTTGTATTTGTTTATTTAAATGAAGTCGACCAGTTGCCTGCCCTTCCTTCCA
Organism: Perognathus longimembris pacificus; assembly: GCF_023159225.1. Lineage (NCBI taxonomy): Eukaryota > Metazoa > Chordata > Mammalia > Rodentia > Heteromyidae > Perognathus > Perognathus longimembris. The sequence goes on along the minus strand of NW_025958918.1, from coordinate 36,568 downwards.
TTATCCGTCACCGAGACAAACTGAACAAAGTTCTGAGGTCGACCTTGTAAAGATAAGGATTCAGGTCTGTCTGCTGTTTACCTTTGCTCCTGCGCGCACTGCCCTTCTCTCCACATTTATGTGTTTGTTTGTTTGTCTATCTAATCTTTTGGGTTTTTATTTCTAATGAGGTCGACCAGTTGTCTATTTATTATTTTTTTTACTACGCATCAAGCTGCGCTGCTTGTCTTTGCTCCTGTGTGCTCGCGCACTCTCGCCTTTTCCACTTATTTTTATTTTTGATTCATTTTGATTTATTTTGTCAATTTTAAAAAAATACGCATCGTGCTGTGCTGTTTGTGTTTGCTTGAGTGCATTCGCGCGCTCTCGCTTTCTCCTCTTTCCAATTTTTTTTGTTATTATTTATCTATTCCTGAGAGTTTATCTTATTTTTTATTTGTTTATTTAAATGAAGTCGACCAGTTGCCTGCCCTTCCTTCCATTATCCGTCACCGAGACAAACTGAACAAAGTTCTGAGGTCGACCTTGTAAAGATAAGGATTCAGGTCTGTCTGCTGTTTACCTTTGCTCCTGCGCACACTGCCCTTCTCTCCACATTTATGTGTTTGTTTGTTTGTCTATCTAATCTTTTGGGGTTTTATTTCTAATGAGGTCGACCAGCTGTCTATTTATTATTTTTTTTACTACGCATCAAGCTGCGCTGCTTGTCTTTGCTCCTGTGTGCTCGCGCACTCTCGCCTTTTCCACTTATTTTTATTTTTGATTTATTTTTGATTTATTTTTTCAATTTAAAAAAAAATACGCATCGTGCTGTGCTGTTTGTGTTTGCTTGAGTGCATTCGCGCGCTCTCGCTTTCTCCACTTTACAATTTTTTTGTTATTATTTCTCTATTCCTGAGAGTTTATCTTATTTTTTATTTGTTTATTTAAATGAAGTCGACCAGTTGCCTGCCCTTCCTTCCATTATTCCTCACCGAGACAAACTGAACAAAGTTCTGAGGTCGACCTTGTAAAGATAAGGATTCAGGTCTGTCTGCTGTTTACCTTTGCTCCTGCGCGCACTGCACTTCTCTCCACATTTATGTGTTTGTTTGTTTGTCTATCTAATCTTTTGGGTTTTTATTTCTAATGAGGTCGACCAGTTGTCTATTTATTATTTTTTTTACTACGCATCAAGCTGCGCTGCTTGTCTTTGCTCCTGTGTGCTCGCGCACTCTCGCCTTTTCCACTTATTTTTATTTTTGATTTATTTTTCATTTATTATGTCAATTTTAAAAAAAATACGCATCGTGCTGTGCTGTTTGTGTTTGCTTTAGTGCATTCGCGCGCTCTCGCTTTCTCCTCTTTCCAATTTTTTTGTTATTATTTATCTATTCCTGAGAGTTTATCTTATTTTTTATTTGTTTATTTAAATGAAGTCGACCAGTTGCCTGCCCTTCCTTCCATTATACGTCACCGAGACAAACTGAACAAAGTTCTGAGGTCGACCTTGTAAAGATAAGGATTCAGGTCTGTCTGCTGTTTACCTTTGCTCCTGCGCGCACTGCCCTTCTCTCCACATTTATGTGTTTGTTTGTTTGTCTATCTAATCTTTTGGGTTTTTATTTCTAATGAGGTCGACCAGTTGTCTATTTATTATTTTTTTTACTACGCATCAAGCTGCGCTGCTTGTCTTTGCTCCTGTGTGCTCGCGCACTCTCGGCCTTCCCACTTATTTTTATTTTTGATTTATTTTTGATTTATTTTGTCAATTTAAAAAAAATACGCATCGTGCTGTGCTGTTTGTGTTTGCTTGAGTGCATTCGCGCGCTCTCGCTTTCTCCACTTTACAATTTTTTTGTTATTATTTATCTATTCCTGAGAGTTTATCTTATTTTTTATTTGTTTATTTAAATGAAGTCGACCAGTTGCCTGCCCTTCCTTCCATTATCCGTCACCGAGACAAACTGAACAAAGTTCTGAGGTCGACCTTGTAAAGATAAGGATTCAGGTCTGTCTGCTGTTTACCTTTGCTCCTGCGCGCACTGCCCTTCTCTCCACATTTATGTGTTTGTTTGTTTGTCTATCTAATCTTTTGGGTTTTTATTTCTAATGAGGTCGACCAGTTGTCTATTTATTATTTTTTTACTACGCATCAAGCTGCGCTGCTTGTCTTTGCTCCTGTGTGCTCGCGCACTCTAGCCTTTTCCACTTATTTTTATTTTTGATTTATTTTGTCAATTTTTAAAAAAAAAATACGCATCGTGCTGTACTGTTTGTGTTTGCTTGAGTGCATTCGCGCGCTCTCTCTTTCTCCACTTTACAAGGTTTTTGTTATTATTTATCTATTCCTGACAGTTTATCTTATTTTTTATTTGTTTATTTAAATGAAGTCGACCAGTTGCCTGCCCTTCCTTCCATTATCCGTCACCGAGACAAACTGAACAAAGTTCTGAGGTCGACCTTGTAAAGATAAGGATTCAGGTCTGTCTGCTGTTTACCTTTGCTCCTGCGTGCACTGCCCTTCTCTCCACATTTATGTGTTTATTTGTCTATCTAATCTTTTGGGTTTTTATTTCTAATGAGGTCGACCAGTTGTCTATTTATTATTTTTTTACTACGCATCAAGCTGCGCTGCTTGTCTTTGCTCCTGTGTGCTCGCGCACTCTAGCCTTTTCCACTTATTTTTATTTTTGATTTATTTTGTCAATTTTTAAAAAAAAAATACGCATCGTGCTGTACTGTTTGTGTTTGCTTGAGTGCATTCGCGCGCTCTCTCTTTCTCCACTTTACAAGGTTTTTGTTATTATTTATCTATTCCTGAGAGTTTATCTTATTTTTTATTTGTTTATTTAAATGAAGTCGACCAGTTGCCTGCCCTTCCTTCCATTATCCGTCACCGAGACAAACTGAACAAAGTTCTGAGGTCGACCTTGTAAAGATAAGGATTCAGGTCTGTCTGCTGTTTACCTTTGCTCCTGCCCGCACTGCCCTTCTCTCCACATTTATGTGTTTGTTTGTTTGTCTATCTAATCTTTTGGGTTTTTATTTCTAATGAGGTCGACCAGTTGTCTATTTATTATTTTTTTTACTACGCATCAAGCTGCGCTGCTTGTCTTTGCTCATGTGTGCTCGCGCACTCTCGCCTTTTCCACTTATTTTTATTTTTGATTTATTTTGTCAAATTTAAAAAAAAATACGCATCGTGCTGTGCTGTTTGTGTTTGCTTGAGTGCATTCGCGCGCTCTCGCTTTCTCCTCTTTCCAATTTTTTTTGTTATTATTTATCTATTCCTGAGAGTTTATCTTATTTTTTATTTGTTTATTTAAATGAAGTCGACCAGTTGCCTGCCCTTCCTTCCATTATACGTCACCGAGACAAACTGAACAAAGTTCTGAGGTCGACCTTGTAAAGATAAGGATTCAGGTCTGTCTGCTGTTTACCTTTGCTCCTGCGCGCACTGCCCTTCTCTCCACATTTATGTGTTTGTTTGTTTGTCTATCTAATCTTTTGGGTTTTTATTTCTAATGAGGTCGACCAGTTGTCTATTTATTATTTTTTTTACTACGCATCAAGCTGCGCTGCTTGTCTTTGCTCCTGTGTGCTCGCGCACTCTCGGCCTTCCCACTTATTTTTATTTTTGATTTATTTTTGATTTATTTTGTCAATTTAAAAAAAATACGCATCGTGCTGTGCTGTTTGTGTTTGCTTGAGTGCATTCGCGCGCTCTCGCTTTCTCCACTTTACAATTTTTTTGTTATTATTTATCTATTCCTGAGAGTTTATCTTATTTTTTATTTGTTTATTTAAATGAAGTCGACCAGTTGCCTGCCCTTCCTTCCATTATCCGTCACCGAGACAAACTGAACAAAGTTCTGAGGTCGACCTTGTAAAGATAAGGATTCAGGTCTGTCTGCTGTTTACCTTTGCTCCTGCGCGCACTGCCCTTCTCTCCACATTTATGTGTTTGTTTGTTTGTCTATCTAATCTTTTGGGTTTTTATTTCTAATGAGGTCGACCAGTTGTCTATTTATTATTTTTTTACTACGCATCAAGCTGCGCTGCTTGTCTTTGCTCCTGTGTGCTCGCGCACTCTAGCCTTTTCCACTTATTTTTATTTTTGATTTATTTTGTCAATTTTTAAAAAAAAAATACGCATCGTGCTGTACTGTTTGTGTTTGCTTGAGTGCATTCGCGCGCTCTCTCTTTCTCCACTTTACAAGGTTTTTGTTATTATTTATCTATTCCTGACAGTTTATCTTATTTTTTATTTGTTTATTTAAATGAAGTCGACCAGTTGCCTGCCCTTCCTTCCATTATCCGTCACCGAGACAAACTGAACAAAGTTCTGAGGTCGACCTTGTAAAGATAAGGATTCAGGTCTGTCTGCTGTTTACCTTTGCTCCTGCGTGCACTGCCCTTCTCTCCACATTTATGTGTTTATTTGTCTATCTAATCTTTTGGGTTTTTATTTCTAATGAGGTCGACCAGTTGTCTATTTATTATTTTTTTACTACGCATCAAGCTGCGCTGCTTGTCTTTGCTCCTGTGTGCTCGCGCACTCTAGCCTTTTCCACTTATTTTTATTTTTGATTTATTTTGTCAATTTTTAAAAAAAAAATACGCATCGTGCTGTACTGTTTGTGTTTGCTTGAGTGCATTCGCGCGCTCTCTCTTTCTCCACTTTACAAGGTTTTTGTTATTATTTATCTATTCCTGAGAGTTTATCTTATTTTTTATTTGTTTATTTAAATGAAGTCGACCAGTTGCCTGCCCTTCCTTCCATTATCCGTCACCGAGACAAACTGAACAAAGTTCTGAGGTCGACCTTGTAAAGATAAGGATTCAGGTCTGTCTGCTGTTTACCTTTGCTCCTGCCCGCACTGCCCTTCTCTCCACATTTATGTGTTTGTTTGTTTGTCTATCTAATCTTTTGGGTTTTTATTTCTAATGAGGTCGACCAGTTGTCTATTTATTATTTTTTTTACTACGCATCAAGCTGCGCTGCTTGTCTTTGCTCATGTGTGCTCGCGCACTCTCGCCTTTTCCACTTATTTTTATTTTTGATTTATTTTGTCAAATTTAAAAAAAAATACGCATCGTGCTGTGCTGTTTGTGTTTGCTTGAGTGCATTCACGCGCTCTCGCTTTCTCCACTTTACAATTTTTTTGTTATTATTTATCTATTCCTGAGAGTTTATCTTATTTTTTATTTGTTTATTTAAATGAAGTCGACCAGTTGCCTGCCCTTCCTTCCATTATCCGTCACCGAGACAAACTGAACAAAGTTCTGAGGTCGACCTTGTAAAGATAAGGATTCAGGTCTGTCTGGTGTTTACCTTTGCTCCTGCGCGCACTGCCCTTCTCTCCACATTTATGTGTTTGTTTGTTTGTCTATCTAATCTTTTGGGTTTTTATTTCTAATGAGGTCGACCAGTTGTCTATTTATTATTTTTTTTACTACGCATCAAGCTGCGCTGCTTGTCTTTGCTCCTGTGTGCTCGCGCACTCTCGCCCTTTCCACTTATTTTTATTTTTGATTTATTTTTGATTTATTTTGTCAATTTTAAAAAAAAGTACGCATCGTGCTGTGCTGTTTGTGTTTGCTTGAGTGCATTCGCGCGCTCTCGCTTTCTCCACTTTACAATTTTTTTATTATTTATCTATTCCTGAGAGTTTATATTATATTATATTTGTTTATTTAAATGAAGTCGACCAGTTGCCTGCCCTTCCTTCCATTATCCGTCACCGAGACAAACTGAACAAAGTTCTGAGGTCGACCTTGTAAAGATAAGGATTCAGGTCTGTCTGCTGTTTACCTTTGCTCCTGCGCGCACTGCCCTTCTCTCCACATTTATGTGTTTGTTTGTTTGTCTATCTAATCTTTTGGGTTTTTATTTCTAATGAGGTCGACCAGTTGTCTATTTATTATTTTTTTTACTACGCATCAAGCTGCGCTGCTTGTCTTTGCTCCTGTGTGCTCGCGCACTCTCGCCTTTTCCACTTATTTTTATTTTTGATTTATTTTTGATTTATTTTGTCAATTAAAGAAAAAATATACGCATCGTGCTGTGCTGTTTGTGTTTGCTTGAGTGCATTCGCGCGCTCTCGCTTTCTCCACATTACAATTTTTTTGTTATTATTTATCTATTCCTGAGAGTTTATCTTATTTTTTATTTGTTTATTTAAATGAAGTCGACCAGTTGCCTGCCCTTCCTTCCATTATCCGTCACCGAGACAAACTGAACAAAGTTCTGAGGTCGACCTTGTAAAGATAAGGATTCAGGTCTGTCTGCTGTTTACCTTTGCTCCTGCGCGCACTGCCCTTCTGTCCACATTTATGTGTTTGTTTGTTTGTCTATCTAATCTTTTGGGTTTTTATTTCTAATGAGGTCGACCAGTTGTCTATTTATTATTTTTTTTACTACGCATCAAGCTGCGCTGCTTGTCCTGGCTGCTGTGTGCTCGCGCACTCTCGCCTTTTCCACTTATTTTTATTTTTGATTTATTTTTGATTTATTTTGTCAATTTAAAAAAAATACGCATCGTGCTGTGCTGTTTGTGTTTGCTTGAGTGCATTCGCGCGATCTCGCTTTCTCCACTTTACAATTTTTTTTTATTATTTATCTATTCCTGTGAGTTTATCTTATTTTTTATTTGTTTATTTAAATGAAGTCGACCACTTGCCTGCCCTTCCTTCCATTATCCGTCACCGAGACAAACTGAACAAAGTTCTGAGGTCGACCTTGTAAAGATAAGGATTCAGGTCTGTCTGCTGTTTACTTTGCTCCTGCGCGCACTGCCCTTCTCTCCACATTTATGTGTTTGTTTGTTTGTCTATCTAATCTTTTGGGTTTTTATTTCTAATGAGGTCGACCAGTTGTCTATTTATTATTTTTTTTACTACGCATCAAGCTGCGCTGCTTGTCTTTGCTCCTGTGTGCTCGCGCACTCTCGCCTTTTCCACTTATTTTTATTTTTGATTTATTTTTGATTTATTGTGTCAATTTAAAAAAAAACGCATCGTGCTGTGCTGTTTGTGTTTGCTTGAGTGCATTCGCGCGCTCTCGCTTTCTCCACTTTACAATTTTTTTGTTATTATTTATCTATTCCTGAGAGTTTATCTTATATTTTATTTGTTTATTTAAATGAAGTCGACCAGTTGCCTGCCCTTCCTTCCATTATCCGTCACCGAGACAAACTGAACAAAGTTCTGAGGTCGACCTTGTAAAGATAAGGATTCAGGTCTGTCTGCTGTTTACCTTTGCTCCTGCGCGCACTGCCCTTCTCTCCACGTTTATGTGTTTGTTTGTTTGTATATCTAATCTTTTGGGTTTTTATTTTAATGAGGTCGACCAGTTGTCTATTTATTATTTTTTTTACTACGCATCAAGCTGCGCTGCTTGTCTTTGCTCCTGTGTGCTCGCGCACTCTCGGCCTTCCCACTTATTTTTATTTTTGATTTATTTTTGATTTATTTTGTCAATTTTAAAAAAAATACGCATCGTGCTGTGCTGTTTGTGTTTGCTTGAGTGCATTCGCGCGCTCTCGCTTTCTCCACTTTACAATTTTTTTGTTATTATTTATCTATTCCTGAGAGTTTATCTTATTTTTTATTTGTTTATTTAAATGAAGTCGACCAGTTGCCTGCCCTTCCTTCCATTATCCGTCACCGAGACAAACTGAACAAAGTTCTGAGGTCGACCTTGTAAAGATAAGGATTCAGGTCTGTCTGCTCTTTACCTTTGCTCCTGCGCGCACTGCCCTTCTCTCCACATTTATGTGTTTGTTTGTTTGTCTATCTAATCTTTTGGGTTTTTATTTCTAATGAGGTCGACCAGTTGTCTATTTATTATTTTTTTTACTACGCATCAAGCTGCGCTGCTTGTCTTTGCTCCTGTGTGCTCGCGCACTCTCGCCTTTTCCACTTATTTTTATTTTTGATTTATTTTTGATTTATTTTGTCAATTTTTTAAAAAAATACGCATCGTGCTGTGCTGTTTGTGTTTGCTTGAGTGCATTCGCGCGCTCTCGCTTTCTCCACTTTACAATTTTTTTGTTATTATTTATCTATTCCTGAGAGTTTATCTTATTTTTTATTTGTTTATTTAAATGAAGTCGACCAGTTGCCTGCCCTTCCTTCCATTATCCGTCACCGAGACAAACTGAACAAAGTTCTGAGGTCGACCTTGTAAAGATAAGGATTCAGGTCTGTCTGCTCTTTACCTTTGCTCCTGCGCGCACTGCCCTTCTCTCCACATTTATGTGTTTGTTTGTTTGTCTATCTAATCTTTTGGGTTTTTATTTCTAATGAGGTCGACCAGTTGTCTATTTATTATTTTTTTTACTACGCATCAAGCTGCGCTGCTTGTCTTTGCTCCTGTGTGCTCGCGCACTCTCGCCTTTTCCACTTATTTTTATTTTTGATTTATTTTTGATTTATTTTGTCAATTTTAAAAAAAAATACGCATCTTGCTGTGCTGTTTGTGTTTGCTTGCTTGCAATCGCGAGCTCTCGCTTTCTCCACTTTACAATTTTTTTGTTATTATTTATCTATTCCTGAGAGTTTATCTTATTTTTTATTTGTTTATTTAAATGAAGTCTACCAGTTGCCTGCCCTTCCTTCCATTATCCGTCACCGAGACAAACTGAACAAAGTTCTGAGGTCGACCTTGTAAAGATAAGGATTCAGGTCTGTCTGCTCTTTACCTTTGCTCCTGCGCGCACTGCCCTTCTCTCCACATTTATGTGTTTGTTTGTTTGTCTATCTAATCTTTTGGGTTTTTATTTCTAATGAGGTCGACCAGTTGTCTATTTATTATTTTTTTTACTACGCATCAAGCTGCGCTGCTCGTCTTTGCTCCTGTGTGCTCGCGCAATCTCACCTTTTCCACTTATTGTATTTTTGATTTATTTTTGATTCATTTTGTCAATTTTAAAAAAAAATACGCATCGTGCTGTGCTGTTAGTGTTTGCTTGAGTGCATTCGCGCGCTCTCGCTTTCTCCACTTTACAATTTTTTTGTTATTATTTATCTATTCCTGAGAGTTTATCTTATTTTTTATTTGTTTATTTAAATGAAGTCGACCAGTTGCCTGCCCTTCCTTCCATTATCCGTCACCGAGACAAACTGAACAAAGTTCTGAGGTCGACCTTGTAAAGATAAGGATTCAGGTCTGTCTGCTGTTTACCTTTGATCCTGCGCGCACTGCCCTTCTCTCCACATTTATGTGTTTGTTTGTTTGTCTATCTAATCTTTTGGGTTTTTATTTCTAATGAGGTCGACCAGTTGTCTATTTATTATTTTTTTTACTACGCATCAAGCTGCGCTGCTTGTCTTTGCTCATGTGTGCTCGCGCACTCTCGCCTTTTCCACTAATTTTTATTTTTGATTTATTTTGTCAAATTTAAAAAAAAAATACGCATCGTGCTGTGCTGTTTGTGTTTGCTTGAGTGCATTCGCGCGCTCTCGCTTTCTCCACTTTACAATTTTTTTGTTATTATTTATCTATTCCTGAGAGTTTATCTTATTTTTTATTTGTTTATTTAAATGAAGTCGACCAGTTGCCTGCCCTGCCTTCCATTATCCGTCACCGAGACAAACTGAACAAAGTTCTGAGGTCGACCTTGTAAAGATAAGGATTCAGGTCTGTCTGCTGTTTACCTTTGCTCCTGCGCGCACTGCCCTTCTCTCCACATTTATGTGTTTGTTTGTTTGTACATCTAATCTTTTGTGTTTTTATTTCTAATGAGGTCGACCAGTTGTCTATTTATTATTTTTTTTACTACGCATCAAGCTGCGCTGCTTGTCTTTGCTCCTGTGTGCTCGCGCACTCTCGCCTTTTCCACTTATTTTTATTTTTGATTTATTTTTGATTTATTTTGTCAATTTAAAAAAAAATACGCATCGTGCTGTGCTGTTTGTGTTTGCTTGAGTGCATTTGCGCGCTCTCGCTTTCTCCACTTTACAATTTTTTGTTATTATTTATCTATTCCTGAGAGTTTATCTTATTTTTTATTTGTTTATTTAAATGAAGTCGACCAGTTGCCTGCCCTTCCTTCCATTATCCGTCACCGAGACAAACTGAACAAAGTTCTGAGGTCGACCTTGTAAAGATAAGGATTCAGGTCTGTCTGCTGTTTACCTTTGCTCCTGCGCGCACTGCCCTTCTCTCCACATTTATGTGTTTGTTTGTTTGTATATCTAATCTTTTGGGTTTTTATTTCTAATGAGGTCGACCAGTTGTCTATTTATTATTTTTTTTACTACGCATCAAGCTGCGCTGCTTGTCTTTGCTCCTGTGTGCTCGCGCACTCTCGCCTTTTCCACTTATTTTTATTATTGATTTATTTTGTCAAATTAAAAAAAAATACGCATCGTGCTGTGCTTTTTGTGTTTGCTTGAGTGCATTCGCGTGCTCTCGCTTTCTCCACTTTACAATTTTTTGTTATTATTCATCTATTCCTGAGAGTTTATCTTATTTTTTATTTGTTTATTTAAATTAAGTCGACCAATTGCCTGCCCTTCCTTCCATTATCTGTCACCGAGACAAACTGAACAAAGTTCTGAGGTCGACCTTGTAAAGATAAGGATTCAGGTCTGTCTGCTGTTTACCTTTGCTCCTGCCCGCACTGCCCTTCTCTCCACATTTATGTGTTTGTTTGTTTGTCTATCTAATCTTTTGGGTTTTTATTTCTAATGAGGTCGACCAGTTGTCTATTTATTATTTTTTTTACTACCCATCAAGCTGCGCTGCTTGTCTTTGCTCCTGTGTGCTCGCGCACTCTCGCCTTTTCCACTTATTTTATTTTTGATTTATTTTTGAATTATTTTGTCAATTTTAAAAAAAAATACGCATCGTGCTGTGCCGTTTGTGTTTGCTTGAGTGCATTCGCGCGCTCTCGCTTTCTCCACTTTACAATTTTTTGTTATTATTTATCTATTCCTGAGTGTTTATCTTATTTTTTAATTTGTTTATTTAAATGAAGTCGACCAGTTGCCTGCCCTTCCTTCCATTATCCGTCACCGAGACAAACTGAACAAAGTTCTGAGGTCTACCTTGTAAAGATAAGGATTCAGGTCTGTCTGCTGTTTACCTTTGCCCCTGCGCACACTGCCCTTCTCTCCACATTTATGTGTTTGTTTGTTTGTCTATCTAATCTTTTGGGTTTTTCTTTTTTTTTTTTTTTTTTTTTTGGCCAGTCCTGGGCCTTGGACTCAGGGCCTGAGCACTGTCCCTGGCTTCTTCCCGCTCAAGGCTAGCACTCTGCCACTTGAGCCTCAGGGCCACTTCTAGCCATTTTCTGTATATGTGGTGCTGGGGAATCGAACCTAGGGCCTCGTGTATCCGAGGCAGGCACTCTTGCCACTAGGCTATATCCCCAGCCCTGGGTTTTTATTTCTAATGAGGTCGACCAGTTGTCTATTTATTATTTTTTTTACTACGCATCAACCTGCGCTGCTTGTCTTTGCTCCTGTGTGCTCGCGCACTCTCGCCTTTTCCACTTATTTTTATTTTTGATTTATTTTTGATTTATTTTGTCAATTTAAAAAAAATACGCATCGTGCTGTGCTGTTTGTGTTTGCTTGAGTGCATTCGCGCGCTCTCGCTTTCTCCACTTTACAATTTTTTTGTTATTATTTATCTATTCCTGAGAGTTTATCTTATTTTTTATTTGTTTATTTAAATGAAGTCGACCAGTTGCCTGCACTTCCTTCCATTATCCGTCACCGAGACAAACTGAACAAAGTTCTGAGGTCGACCTTGTAAAGATAAGGATTCAGGTCTGTCTGCTCTTTACCTTTGCTCCTGCGCGCACTGCCCTTCTCTCCACATTTATGTGTTTGTTTGTTTGTCTATCTAATCTTTTGGGTTTTTATTTCTAATGAGGTCGACCAGTTGTCTATTTATTATTTTTTTTACTACGCATCAAGCTGCGCTGCTTGTCTTTGCTCCTGTGTGCTCGCGCACTCTCGCCTTTTCCACTTATTGTATTTTTGATTTATTTTTGATTTATTTTGTCAATTTAAAAAAAAAATACGCATCGTGCTGTGCTGTTTGTGTTTGCTTGAGTGCATTCGCGCGCTCTCGCTTTCTCCACTTTACAATTTTTTTGTTATTATTTATCTATTCCTGAGAGTTTATCTTATTTTTTATTTGTTTATTTAAATGAAGTCGACCAGTTGCCTGCCCTGCCTTCCATTATCCGTCACCGAGACAAAGTGAACAAAGTTCTGAGGTCGACCTTGTAAAGATAAGGATTCAGGTCTGTCTGCTGTTTACCTTTGATCCTGCGCGCACTGCCCTTCTCTCCACATTTATGTGTTTGTTTGTTTGTCTATCTAATCTTTTGGGTTTTTATTTCTAATGAGGTCGACCAGTTGTCTATTTATTATTTTTTTTACTACGCATCAAGCTGCGCTGCTTGTCTTTGCTCATGTGTGCTCGCGCACTCTCGCCTTTTCCACTAATTTTTATTTTTGATTTATTTTGTCAAATTTAAAAAAAAATACGCATCGTGCTGTGCTGTTTGTGTTTGCTTGAGTGCATTCGAGCGCTCTCGCTTTCTCCACTTTACAATTTTTTTGTTATTATTTATCTATTCCTGAGAGTTTATCTTATTTTTTATTTGTTTATTTAAATGAAGTCGACCAGTTGCCTGCCCTGCCTTCCATTATCCGTCACCGAGACAAACTGAACAAAGTTCTGAGGTCGACCTTGTAAAGATAAGGATTCAGGTCTGTCTGCTGTTTACCTTTGCTCCTGCGCGCACTGCCCTTCTCTCCACATTTATGTGTTTGTTTGTTTGTCTATCTAATCTTTTGGGTTTTTATTTCTAATGAGGTCGACCAGTTGTCTATTTATTATTTTTTTTACTACGCATCAAGCTGCGCTGCTTGTCTTTGCTCCTGTGTGCTCGCGCACTCTCGCCTTTTCCACTTATTTTTATTTTTGATTTATTTTTGATTTATTGTGTCAATTTAAAAAAAAAACGCATCGTGCTGTGCTGTTTGTGTTTGCTTGAGTGCATTCGCGCGCTCTCGCTTTCTCCACTTTACAATTTTTTTGTTATTATTTATCTATTCCTGAGAGTTTATCTTATATTTTATTTGTTTATTTAAATGAAGTCGACCAGTTGCCTGCCCTTCCTTCCATTATCCGTCACCGAGACAAACTGAACAAAGTTCTGAGGTCGACCTTGTAAAGATAAGGATTCAGGTCTGTCTGCTGTTTACCTTTGCTCCTGCGCGCACTGCCCTTCTCTCCACGTTTATGTGTTTGTTTGTTTGTATATCTAATCTTTTGGGTTTTTATTTCTAATGAGGTCGACCAGTTGTCTATTTATTATTTTTTTTACTACGCATCAAGCTGCGCTGCTTGTCTTTGCTCCTGTGTGCTCGCGCACTCTCGCCTTTTCCACTTATTTTTATTTTTGATTTATTTTGTCAATTTAAAAAAAAAATACGCATCGTGCTGTGCTGTTTGTGTTTGCTTGAGTGCATTCGCGCGCTCTCGCTTTCTCCACTTTACAATTTTTTTGTTATTATTTATCTATTCCTGAGAGTTTATCTTATTTTTTATTTGTTTATTTAAATGAAGTCGACCAGTTGCCTGCCCTTCCTTCCATTATCCGTCACCGAGACAAACTGAACAAAGTTCTGAGGTCGACCTTGTAAAGATAAGGATTCAGGTCTGTCTGCTCTTTACCTTTGCTCCTGCGCGCACTGCCCTTCTCTCCACATTTATGTGTTTGTTTGTTTGTCTATCTAATCTTTTGGGTTTTTATTTCTAATGAGGTCGACCAGTTGTCTATTTATTATTTTTTTTACTACGCATCAAGCTGCGCTGCTTGTCTTTGCTCCTGTGTGCTCGCGCACTCTCGCCTTTTCCACTTATTTTTATTTTTGATTTATTTTTGATTTATTTTGTCAATTTTAAAAAAAAATACGCATCTTGCTGTGCTGTTTGTGTTTGCTTGCTTGCAATCGCGAGCTCTCGCTTTCTCCACTTTACAATTTTTTTGTTATTATTTATCTATTCCTGAGAGTTTATCTTATTTTTTATTTGTTTATTTAAATGAAGTCGACCAGTTGCCTGCCCTTCCTTCCATTATCCGTCACCGAGACAAACTGAACAAAGTTCTGAGGTCGACCTTGTAAAGATAAGGATTCAGGTCTGTCTGCTCTTTACCTTTGCTCCTGCGCGCACTGCCCTTCTCTCCACATTTATGTGTTTGTTTGTTTGTCTATCTAATCTTTTGGGTTTTTATTTCTAATGAGGTCGACCAGTTGTCTATTTATTATTTTTTTTACTACGCATCAAGCTGCGCTGCTCGTCTTTGCTCCTGTGTGCTCGCGCACTCTCGCCTTTTCCACTTATTGTATTTTTGATTTATTTTTGATTCATTTTGTCAATTTTAAAAAAAAATACGCATCGTGCTGTGCTGTTAGTGTTTGCTTGAGTGCATTCGCGCGCTCTCGCTTTCTCCACTTTACAATTTTTTTGTTATTATTTATCTATTCCTGAGAGTTTATCTTATTTTTTATTTGTTTATTTAAATGAAGTCGACCAGTTGCCTGCCCTTCCTTCCATTATCCGTCACCGAGACAAACTGAACAAAGTTCTGAGGTCGACCTTGTAAAGATAAGGATTCAGGTCTGTCTGCTGTTTACCTTTGATCCTGCGCGCACTGCCCTTCTCTCCACATTTATGTGTTTGTTTGTTTGTCTATCTAATCTTTTGGGTTTTTATTTCTAATGAGGTCGACCAGTTGTCTATTTATTATTTTTTTTACTACGCATCAAGCTGCGCTGCTTGTCTTTGCGAATGTGTGCTCGCGCACTCTCGCCTTTTCCACTAATTTTTATTTTTGATTTATTTTGTCAAATTTAAAAAAAAAATACGCATCGTGCTGTGCTGTTTGTGTTTGCTTGAGTGCATTCGCGCGCTCTCGCTTTCTCCACTTTACAATTTTTTTGTTATTATTTATCTATTCCTGAGAGTTTATCTTATTTTTTATTTGTTTATTTAAATGAAGTCGACCAGTTGCCTGCCCTGCCTTCCATTATCCGTCACCGAGACAAACTGAACAAAGTTCTGAGGTCGACCTTGTAAAGATAAGGATTCAGGTCTGTCTGCTGTTTACCTTTGCTCCTGCGCGCACTGCCCTTCTCTCCACATTTATGTGTTTGTTTGTTTGTCTATCTAATCTTTTGGGTTTTTATTTCTAATGAGGTCGACCAGTTGTCTATTTATTATTTTTTTTACTACGCATCAAGCTGCGCTGCTTGTCTTTGCTCCTGTGTGCTCGCGCACTCTCGCCTTTTCCACTTATTTTTATTTTTGATTTATTTTTGATTTATTGTGTCAATTTAAAAAAAAACGCATCGTGCTGTGCTGTTTGTGTTTGCTTGAGTGCATTCGCGCGCTCTCGCTTTCTCCACTTTACAATTTTTTTGTTATTATTTATCTATTCCTGAGAGTTTATCTTATATTTTATTTGTTTATTTAAATGAAGTCGACCAGTTGCCTGCCCTTCCTTCCATTATCCGTCACCGAGACAAACTGAACAAAGTTCTGAGGTCGACCTTGTAAAGATAAGGATTCAGGTCTGTCTGCTGTTTACCTTTGCTCCTGCGCGCACTGCCCTTCTCTCCACATTTATGTGTTTGTTTGTTTGTACATCTAATCTTTTGTGTTTTTATTTCTAATGAGGTCGACCAGTTGTCTATTTATTATTTTTTTTACTACGCATCAAGCTGCGCTGCTTGTCTTTGCTCCTGTGTGCTCGCGCACTCTCGCCTTTTCCACTTATTTTTATTTTTGATTTATTTTGTCAATTTAAAAAAAATACGCATCGTGCTGTGCTCTTTGTGTTTGCTTGAGTGCATTCGCGGGCTCTCGCTTTCTCCACTTTACAATTTTTTGTTAATATTTATCTATTCCTGAGAGTTTATCTTATTTTTTATTTGTTTATTTAAATGAAGTCGACCACTTGCCTGCCCTTCCTTCCATTATCCGTCACCGAGACAAACTGAACAAAGTTCTGAGGTCGACCTTGTAAAGATAAGGATTCAGGTCTGTCTGCTGTTTACCTTTGCTCCTGCCCGCACTGCCCTTCTCTCCACATTTATGTGTTTGTTTGTTTGTCTATCTAATCTTTGGGTTCTTATTTCTAATGAGGTCGACCAGTTGTCTATTTATTATTTTTTTTACTACGCATCAAGCTGCGTTGCTTGTCTTTGCTCCTGTGTGCTCTCGCACTCTCGCCTTTTCCACTTATTTTTATTTTTGATTTATTTTTGATTTATTTTGTCAATTTTAAAAAAAAATACGCATCGTGCTGTGCTGTTTGTGTTTGCTTGAGTGCATTTGCGCGCTCTCGCTTTCTCCATTTTACAATTTTTTGTTATTATTTATCTATTCCTGAGAGTTTATCTTATTTTTTATTTGTTTATTTAAATGAAGTCGACCAGTTGCCTGCCCTTCCTTCCATTATCCGTCACCGAGACAAACTGAACAAAGTTCTGAGGTCGACCTTGTTAAGATAAGGATTCAGGTCTGTCTGCTGTTTACCTTTGCTCCTGCGCGCACTGCCCTTCTCTCCACATTTATGTGTTTGTTTGTCTATCTATTCTTTTGGGTTTTTATTTCTAATGAGGTCGACCAGTTGTCTATTTATTATTTTTTTTACTACGCATCAAGCTGCGTTGCTTGTCTTTGCTCCTGTGTGCTCGCGCACTCTCGCCTTTTCCACTTATTTTTATTTTTGATTTATTTTTGATTTATTTTGTCAATTTAAAAAAAAATACGTATCGTGCTCTGCTGTTTGTGTTTGCTTGAGTGCATTCGCGCGCTCTCGCTTTCTCCACTTTACAATTTTTTGTTATTATTTATCTATTCCTGAGAGTTTATCTTATTTTTTATTTGTTTATTTACATGAAGTCGACCAGTTGCCTGCCCTTCCTTCCATTATCCGTCACCGAGACAAACTGAACAAAGTTCTGAGGTCGACCTTGTAAAGATAAGGATTCAGGTCTGTCTGCTGTTTACTTTGCTCCTGCGCGCACTGCCCTTCTCTCCACATTTATGTGTTTGTTTGTTTGTCTATCTAATCTTTTGGGTTTTTATTTCTAATGTGGTCGACCAGTTGTCTATTTATTATTTTTTTTACTACGCATCAAGCTGCGCTGCTCGTCTTTGCTCCTGTGTGCTCGCGCACTCTCGCCTTTTCCACTTATTTTTATTTTTGATTTATTTTGTCAATTTAAAAAAAAAATACGCATCGTGCTGTGCTGTTTGTGTTTGCTTGAGTGCATTCGCGCGCTCTCGCTTTCTCCACTTTACAATTTTTTTGTTATTATTTATCTATTCCTGAGAGTTTATCTTATTTTTTATTTGTTTATTTAAATGAAGTCGACCAGTTGCCTGCCCTTCCTTCCATTATCCGTCACCGAGACAAACTGAACAAAGTTCTGAGGTCGACCTTGTAAAGATAAGGATTCAGGTCTGTCTGCTGTTTACCTTTGCTCCTGCGCGCACTACCCTTCTCTCCACATTTATGTGTTTGTTTATTTCTCTATCTAATCTTTTGGGTTTTTATTTCTAATGAGGTCGACCAGTTGTCTATTTATTATTTTTTTTACTACGCATCAAGCTGCGCTGCTTGTCTTTGCTCCTGTGTGCTCGCGCACTCTCGCCTTTTCCACTTATTTTTATTTTTGATTTATTTTTTATTTATTTTGTCAATTTTAAAAAAAAACGCATCGTGCTGTGCTGTTTGTGTTTGCTTGAGTGCATTCGCGCGCTCTCGCTTTCTCCACGTTACAATATTTTGTTATTATTTATCTATTCCTGAGAGTTTATCTTATTTTTTATTTGTTTATTTAAATGAAGTCGACCAGTTGCCTGCCCTGCCTTCCATTATCCGTCACCGAGAC
This sequence comes from Perognathus longimembris pacificus, assembly GCF_023159225.1. Classification (NCBI taxonomy): domain Eukaryota; kingdom Metazoa; phylum Chordata; class Mammalia; order Rodentia; family Heteromyidae; genus Perognathus; species Perognathus longimembris. Next base: position 18,649 of record NW_025958918.1, on the reverse strand, counting down.
AAACTGAACAAAGTTCTGAGGTCGACCTTGTAAAGATAAGGATTCAGGTCTGTCTGCTGTTTACCTTTGCTCCTGCGCGCACTGCCCTTCTCTCCACATTTATGTGTTTGTTTGTTTGTCTATCTAATCTTTTGGGTTTTTATTTCTAATGAGGTCGACCAGTTGTCTATTTATTATTTTTTTTACTACGCATCAAGCTGCGCTGCTTGTCTTTGCTCCTGTGTGCTCGCGCACTCTCGCCTTTTCCACTTATTTTTATTTTTGATTTATTTTTGATTTATTGTGTCAATTTAAAAAAAAAACGCATCGTGCTGTGCTGTTTGTGTTTGCTTGAGTGCATTCGCGCGCTCTCGCTTTCTCCACTTTACAATTTTTTTGTTATTATTTATCTATTCCTGAGAGTTTATCTTATATTTTATTTGTTTATTTAAATGAAGTCGACCAGTTGCCTGCCCTTCCTTCCATTATCCGTCACCGAGACAAACTGAACAAAGTTCTGAGGTCGACCTTGTAAAGATAAGGATTCAGGTCTGTCTGCTGTTTACCTTTGCTCCTGCGCGCACTGCCCTTCTCTCCACGTTTATGTGTTTGTTTGTTTGTATATCTAATCTTTTGGGTTTTTATTTCTAATGAGGTCGACCAGTTGTCTATTGATTATTTTTTTTACTACGCATCAAGCTGCGCTGCTTGTCTTTGCTCCTGTGTGCTCGCGCACTCTCGGCCTTCCCACTTATTTTTATTTTTGATTTATTTTTGATTTATTTTGTCAATTTTAAAAAAAATACGCATCGTGCTGTGCTGTTTGTGTTTGCTTGAGTGCATTCGCGCGCTCTCGCTTTCTCCACTTTACAATTTTTTTTGTTATTATTTATCTATTCCTGAGAGTTTATCTTATTTTTTATTTGTTTATTTAAATGAAGTCGACCAGTTGCCTGCCCTTCCTTCCATTATCCGTCACCGAGACAAACTGAACAAAGTTCTGAGGTCGACCTTGTAAAGATAAGGATTCAGGTCTGTCTGCTCTTTACCTTTGCTCCTGCGCGCACTGCCCTTCTCTCCACATTTATGTGTTTGTTTGTTTGTCTATCTAATCTTTTGGGTTTTTATTTCTAATGAGGTCGACCAGTTGTCTATTTATTATTTTTTTTACTACGCATCAAGCTGCGCTGCTTGTCTTTGCTCCTGTGTGCTCGCGCACTCTCGCCTTTTCCACTTATTTTTATTTTTGATTTATTTTTGATTTATTTTGTCAATTTTTTAAAAAAATACGCATCGTGCTGTGCTGTTTGTGTTTGCTTGAGTGCATTCGCGCGCTCTCGCTTTCTCCACTTTACAATTTTTTTGTTATTATTTATCTATTCCTGAGAGTTTATCTTATTTTTTATTTGTTTATTTAAATGAAGTCGACCAGTTGCCTGCCCTTCCTTCCATTATCCGTCACCGAGACAAACTGAACAAAGTTCTGAGGTCTACCTTGTAAAGATAAGGATTCAGGTCTGTCTGCTGTTTACCTTTGCCCCTGCGCGCACTGCCCTTCTCTCCACATTTATGTGTTTGTTTGTTTGTCTATCTAATCTTTTGGGTTTTTCTTTTTTTTTTTTTTTTTTTTTTGGCCAGTCCTGGGCCTTGGACTCAGGGCCTGAGCACTGTCCCTGGCTTCTTCCCGCTCAAGGCTAGCACTCTGCCACTTGAGCCTCAGGGCCACTTCTAGCCATTTTCTGTATATGTGGTGCTGGGGAATCGAACCTAGGGCCTCGTGTATCCGAGGCAGGCACTCTTGCCACTAGGCTATATCCCCAGCCCTGGGTTTTTATTTCTAATGAGGTCGACCAGTTGTCTATTTATTATTTTTTTTACTACGCATCAACCTGCGCTGCTTGTCTTTGCTCCTGTGTGCTCGCGCACTCTCGCCTTTTCCACTTATTTTTATTTTTGATTTATTTTTGATTTATTTTGTCAATTTAAAAAAAATACGCATCGTGCTGTGCTGTTTGTGTTTGCTTGAGTGCATTCGCGCGCTCTCGCTTTCTCCACTTTACAATTTTTTTGTTATTATTTATCTATTCCTGAGAGTTTATCTTATTTTTTATTTGTTTATTTAAATGAAGTCGACCAGTTGCCTGCCCTTCCTTCCATTATCCGTCACCGAGACAAACTGAACAAAGTTCTGAGGTCGACCTTGTAAAGATAAGGATTCAGGTCTGTCTGCTCTTTACCTTTGCTCCTGCGCGCACTGCCCTTCTCTCCACATTTATGTGTTTGTTTGTTTGTCTATCTAATCTTTTGGGTTTTTATTTCTAATGAGGTCGACCAGTTGTCTATTTATTATTTTTTTTACTACGCATCAAGCTGCGCTGCTTGTCTTTGCTCCTGTGTGCTCGCGCACTCTCGCCTTTTCCACTTATTGTATTTTTGATTTATTTTTGATTTATTTTGTCAATTTAAAAAAAAATACGCATCGTGCTGTGCTGTTTGTGTTTGCTTGAGTGCATTCGCGCGCTCTCGCTTTCTCCACTTTACAATTTTTTTGTTATTATTTATCTATTCCTGAGAGTTTATCTTATTTTTTATTTGTTTATTTAAATGAAGTCGACCAGTTGCCTGCCCTGCCTTCCATTATCCGTCACCGAGACAAAGTGAACAAAGTTCTGAGGTCGACCTTGTAAAGATAAGGATTCAGGTCTGTCTGCTGTTTACCTTTGATCCTGCGCGCACTGCCCTTCTCTCCACATTTATGTGTTTGTTTGTTTGTCTATCTAATCTTTTGGGTTTTTATTTCTAATGAGGTCGACCAGTTGTCTATTTATTATTTTTTTTACTACGCATCAAGCTGCGCTGCTTGTCTTTGCTCATGTGTGCTCGCGCACTCTCGCCTTTTCCACTAATTTTTATTTTTGATTTATTTTGTCAAATTTAAAAAAAAATACGCATCGTGCTGTGCTGTTTGTGTTTGCTTGAGTGCATTCGAGCGCTCTCGCTTTCTCCACTTTACAATTTTTTTGTTATTATTTATCTATTCCTGAGAGTTTATCTTATTTTTTATTTGTTTATTTAAATGAAGTCGACCAGTTGCCTGCCCTGCCTTCCATTATCCGTCACCGAGACAAACTGAACAAAGTTCTGAGGTCGACCTTGTAAAGATAAGGATTCAGGTCTGTCTGCTGTTTACCTTTGCTCCTGCGCGCACTGCCCTTCTCTCCACATTTATGTGTTTGTTTGTTTGTCTATCTAATCTTTTGGGTTTTTATTTCTAATGAGGTCGACCAGTTGTCTATTTATTATTTTTTTTACTACGCATCAAGCTGCGCTGCTTGTCTTTGCTCCTGTGTGCTCGCGCACTCTCGCCTTTTCCACTTATTTTTATTTTTGATTTATTTTTGATTTATTGTGTCAATTTAAAAAAAAAACGCATCGTGCTGTGCTGTTTGTGTTTGCTTGAGTGCATTCGCGCGCTCTCGCTTTCTCCACTTTACAATTTTTTTGTTATTATTTATCTATTCCTGAGAGTTTATCTTATATTTTATTTGTTTATTTAAATGAAGTCGACCAGTTGCCTGCCCTTCCTTCCATTATCCGTCACCGAGACAAACTGAACAAAGTTCTGAGGTCGACCTTGTAAAGATAAGGATTCAGGTCTGTCTGCTGTTTACCTTTGCTCCTGCGCGCACTGCCCTTCTCTCCACGTTTATGTGTTTGTTTGTTTGTATATCTAATCTTTTGGGTTTTTATTTCTAATGAGGTCGACCAGTTGTCTATTTATTATTTTTTTTACTACGCATCAAGCTGCGCTGCTTGTCTTTGCTCCTGTGTGCTCGCGCACTCTCGCCTTTTCCACTTATTTTTATTTTTGATTTATTTTGTCAATTTAAAAAAAAAATACGCATCGTGCTGTGCTGTTTGTGTTTGCTTGAGTGCATTCGCGCGCTCTCGCTTTCTCCACTTTACAATTTTTTTGTTATTATTTATCTATTCCTGAGAGTTTATCTTATTTTTTATTTGTTTATTTAAATGAAGTCGACCAGTTGCCTGCCCTTCCTTCCATTATCCGTCACCGAGACAAACTGAACAAAGTTCTGAGGTCGACCTTGTAAAGATAAGGATTCAGGTCTGTCTGCTCTTTACCTTTGCTCCTGCGCGCACTGCCCTTCTCTCCACATTTATGTGTTTGTTTGTTTGTCTATCTAATCTTTTGGGTTTTTATTTCTAATGAGGTCGACCAGTTGTCTATTTATTATTTTTTTTACTACGCATCAAGCTGCGCTGCTTGTCTTTGCTCCTGTGTGCTCGCGCACTCTCGCCTTTTCCACTTATTTTTATTTTTGATTTATTTTTGATTTATTTTGTCAATTTTTTAAAAAAATACGCATCGTGCTGTGCTGTTTGTGTTTGCTTGAGTGCATTCGCGCGCTCTCGCTTTCTCCACTTTACAATTTTTTTGTTATTATTTATCTATTCCTGAGAGTTTATCTTATTTTTTATTTGTTTATTTAAATGAAGTCGACCAGTTGCCTGCCCTTCCTTCCATTATCCGTCACCGAGACAAACTGAACAAAGTTCTGAGGTCGACCTTGTAAAGATAAGGATTCAGGTCTGTCTGCTGTTTACCTTTGCTCCTGCGCGCACTGCCCTTCTCTCCACATTTATGTGTTTGTTTGTTTGTCTATCTAATCTTTTGGGTTTTTATTTCTAATGAGGTCGACCAGTTGTCTATTTATTATTTTTTTTACTACGCATCAAGCTGCGCTGCTTGTCTTTGCTCCTGTGTGCTCGCGCACTCTCGCCTTTTCCACTTATTTTTATTTTTGATTTATTTTTGATTTATTTTGTCAATTTTAAAAAAAAATACGCATCTTGCTGTGCTGTTTGTGTTTGCTTGCTTGCAATCGCGAGCTCTCGCTTTCTCCACTTTACAATTTTTTTGTTATTATTTATCTATTCCTGAGAGTTTATCTTATTTTTTATTTGTTTATTTAAATGAAGTCGACCAGTTGCCTGCCCTTCCTTCCATTATCCGTCACCGAGACAAACTGAACAAAGTTCTGAGGTCGACCTTGTAAAGATAAGGATTCAGGTCTGTCTGCTCTTTACGTTTGCTCCTGCGCGCACTGCCCTTATCTCCACATTTATGTGTTTGTTTGTTTGTCTATCTAATCTTTTGGGTTTTTATTTCTAATGAGGTCGACCAGTTGTCTATTTATTATTTTTTTTACTACGCATCAAGCTGCGCTGCTCGTCTTTGCTCCTGTGTGCTCGCGCACTCTCGCCTTTTCCACTTATTGTATTTTTGATTTATTTTTGATTCATTTTGTCAATTTTAAAAAAAAATACGCATCGTGCTGTGCTGTTAGTGTTTGCTTGAGTGCATTCGCGCGCTCTCGCTTTCTCCACTTTACAATTTTTTTGTTATTATTTATCTATTCCTGAGAGTTTATCTTATTTTTTATTTGTTTATTTAAATGAAGTCGACCAGTTGCCTGCCCTTCCTTCCATTATCCGTCACCGAGACAAACTGAACAAAGTTCTGAGGTCGACCTTGTAAAGATAAGGATTCAGGTCTGTCTGCTGTTTACCTTTGATCCTGCGCGCACTGCCCTTCTCTCCACATTTATGTGTTTGTTTGTTTGTCTATCTAATCTTTTGGGTTTTTATTTCTAATGAGGTCGACCAGTTGTCTATTTATTATTTTTTTTACTACGCATCAAGCTGCGCTGCTTGTCTTTGCGAATGTGTGCTCGCGCACTCTCGCCTTTTCCACTAATTTTTATTTTTGATTTATTTTGTCAAATTTAAAAAAAAAATACGCATCGTGCTGTGCTGTTTGTGTTTGCTTGAGTGCATTCGCGCGCTCTCGCTTTCTCCACTTTACAATTTTTTTGTTATTATTTATCTATTCCTGAGAGTTTATCTTATTTTTTATTTGTTTATTTAAATGAAGTCGACCAGTTGCCTGCCCTGCCTTCCATTATCCGTCACCGAGACAAACTGAACAAAGTTCTGAGGTCGACCTTGTAAAGATAAGGATTCAGGTCTGTCTGCTGTTTACCTTTGCTCCTGCGCGCACTGCCCTTCTCTCCACATTTATGTGTTTGTTTGTTTGTCTATCTAATCTTTTGGGTTTTTATTTCTAATGAGGTCGACCAGTTGTCTATTTATTATTTTTTTTACTACGCATCAAGCTGCGCTGCTTGTCTTTGCTCCTGTGTGCTCGCGCACTCTCGCCTTTTCCACTTATTTTTATTTTTGATTTATTTTTGATTTATTGTGTCAATTTAAAAAAAAACGCATCGTGCTGTGCTGTTTGTGTTTGCTTGAGTGCATTCGCGCGCTCTCGCTTTCTCCACTTTACAATTTTTTTGTTATTATTTATCTATTCCTGAGAGTTTATCTTATATTTTATTTGTTTATTTAAATGAAGTCGACCAGTTGCCTGCCCTTCCTTCCATTATCCGTCACCGAGACAAAGTGAACAAAGTTCTGAGGTCGACCTTGTAAAGATAAGGATTCAGGTCTGTCTGCTGTTTACCTTTGCTCCTGCGCGCACTGCCCTTCTCTCCACATTTATGTGTTTGTTTGTTTGTACATCTAATCTTTTGTGTTTTTATTTCTAATGAGGTCGACCAGTTGTCTATTTATTATTTTTTTTACTACTCATCAAGCTGCGCTGCTTGTCTTTGCTCCTGTGTGCTCGCGCACTCTCGCCTTTTCCACTTATTTTTATTTTTGATTTATTTTGTCAATTTAAAAAAAATACGCATCGTGCTGTGCTCTTTGTGTTTGCTTGAGTGCATTCGCGGGCTCTCGCTTTCTCCACTTTACAATTTTTTGTTAATATTTATCTATTCCTGAGAGTTTATCTTATTTTTTATTTGTTTATTTAAATGAAGTCGACCACTTGCCTGCCCTTCCTTCCATTATCCGTCACCGAGACAAACTGAACAAAGTTCTGAGGTCGACCTTGTAAAGATAAGGATTCAGGTCTGTCTGCTGTTTACCTTTGCTCCTGCCCGCACTGCCCTTCTCTCCACATTTATGTGTTTGTTTGTTTGTCTATCTAATCTTTGGGTTCTTATTTCTAATGAGGTCGACCAGTTGTCTATTTATTATTTTTTTTACTACGCATCAAGCTGCGTTGCTTGTCTTTGCTCCTGTGTGCTCTCGCACTCTCGCCTTTTCCACTTATTTTTATTTTTGATTTATTTTTGATTTATTTTGTCAATTTTAAAAAAAAATACGCATCGTGCTGTGCTGTTTGTGTTTGCTTGAGTGCATTTGCGCGCTCTCGCTTTCTCCATTTTACAATTTTTTGTTATTATTTATCTATTCCTGAGAGTTTATCTTATTTTTTATTTGTTTATTTAAATGAAGTCGACCAGTTGCCTGCCCTTCCTTCCATTATCCGTCACCGAGACAAACTGAACAAAGTTCTGAGGTCGACCTTGTTAAGATAAGGATTCAGGTCTGTCTGCTGTTTACCTTTGCTCCTGCGCGCACTGCCCTTCTCTCCACATTTATGTGTTTGTTTGTCTATCTATTCTTTTGGGTTTTTATTTCTAATGAGGTCGACCAGTTGTCTATTTATTATTTTTTTTACTACGCATCAAGCTGCGTTGCTTGTCTTTGCTCCTGTGTGCTCGCGCACTCTCGCCTTTTCCACTTATTTTTATTTTTGATTTATTTTTGATTTATTTTGTCAATTTAAAAAAAAATACGTATCGTGCTCTGCTGTTTGTGTTTGCTTGAGTGCATTCGCGCGCTCTCGCTTTCTCCACTTTACAATTTTTTGTTATTATTTATCTATTCCTGAGAGTTTATCTTATTTTTTATTTGTTTATTTACATGAAGTCGACCAGTTGCCTGCCCTTCCTTCCATTATCCGTCACCGAGACAAACTGAACAAAGTTCTGAGGTCGACCTTGTAAAGATAAGGATTCAGGTCTGTCTGCTGTTTACTTTGCTCCTGCGCGCACTGCCCTTCTCTCCACATTTATGTGTTTGTTTGTTTGTCTATCTAATCTTTTGGGTTTTTATTTCTAATGAGGTCGACCAGTTGTCTATTTATTATTTTTTTTACTACGCATCAAGCTGGGCTGCTTGTCTTTGCTCCTGTGTGCTCGCGCACTCTCGCCTTTTCCACTTATTTTTATTTTTGATTTATTTTGTCAATTTAAAAAAAAAATACGCATCGTGCTGTGCTGTTTGTGTTTGCTTGAGTGCATTCGCGCGCTCTCGCTTTCTCCACTTTACAATTTTTTTGTTATTATTTATCTATTCCTGAGAGTTTATCTTATATTTTATTTGTTTATTTAAATGAAGTCGACCAGTTGCCTGCCCTTCCTTCCATTATCCGTCACCGAGACAAACTGAACAAAGTTCTGAGGTCGACCTTGTAAAGATAAGGATTCAGGTCTGTCTGCTGTTTACCTTTGCTCCTGCGCGCACTACCCTTCTCTCCACATTTATGTGTTTGTTTATTTCTCTATCTAATCTTTTGGGTTTTTATTTCTAATGAGGTCGACCAGTTGTCTATTTATTATTTTTTTTTACTACGCATCAAGCTGCGCTGCTTGTCTTTGCTCCTGTGTGCTCGCGCACTCTCGCCTTTTCCACTTATTTTTATTTTTGATTTATTTTTTATTTATTTTGTCAATTTAAAAAAAAAACGCATCGTGCTGTGCTGTTTGTGTTTGCTTGAGTGCATTCGCGCGCTCTCGCTTTCTCCACGTTACAATATTTTGTTATTATTTATCTATTCCTGAGAGTTTATCTTATTTTTTATTTGTTTATTTAAATGAAGTCGACCAGTTGCCTGCCCTGCCTTCCATTATCCGTCACCGAGACAAACTGAACAAAGTTCTGAGGTCGACCTTGTAAAGATAAGGATTCAGGTCTGTCTGCTGTTTACCTTTGCTCCTGCGCGCACTGCCCTTCTCTCCACATTTATGTGTTTGTTTGTTTGTCTATCTAATCTTTTGGGTTTTTATTTCTAATGAGGTCGACCAGTTGTCTATTTATTATTTTTTTTACTACGCATCAAGCTGCGCTGCTTGTCTTTGCTCCTGTGTGCTCGCGCACTCTCGCCTTTTCCACTTATTTTTATTTTTGATTTATTTTTGATTTATTGTGTCAATTTAAAAAAAAAACGCATCGTGCTGTGCTGTTTGTGTTTGCTTGAGTGCATTCGCGCGCTCTCGCTTTCTCCACTTTACAATTTTTTTGTTATTATTTATCTATTCCTGAGAGTTTATCTTATATTTTATTTGTTTATTTAAATGAAGTCGACCAGTTGCCTGCCCTTCCTTCCATTATCCGTCACCGAGACAAACTGAACAAAGTTCTGAGGTCGACCTTGTAAAGATAAGGATTCAGGTCTGTCTGCTGTTTACCTTTGCTCCTGCGCGCACTGCCCTTCTCTCCACGTTTATGTGTTTGTTTGTTTGTATATCTAATCTTTTGGGTTTTTATTTCTAATGAGGTCGACCAGTTGTCTATTGATTATTTTTTTTACTACGCATCAAGCTGCGCTGCTTGTCTTTGCTCCTGTGTGCTCGCGCACTCTCGGCCTTCCCACTTATTTTTATTTTTGATTTATTTTTGATTTATTTTGTCAATTTTAAAAAAAATACGCATCGTGCTGTGCTGTTTCTGTTTGCTTGAGTGCATTCGCGCGCTCTCGCTTTCTCCACTTTACAATTTTTTTTGTTATTATTTATCTATTCCTGAGAGTTTATCTTATTTTTTATTTGTTTCTTTAAATGAAGTCGACCAGTTGCCTGCCCTTCCTTCCATTATCCGTCACCGAGACAAACTGAACAAAGTTCTGAGGTCGACCTTGTAAAGATAAGGATTCAGGTCTGTCTGCTCTTTACCTTTGCTCCTGCGCGCACTGCCCTTCTCTCCACATTTATGTGTTTGTTTGTTTGTCTATCTAATCTTTTGGGTTTTTATTTCTAATGAGGTCGACCAGTTGTCTATTTATTATTTTTTTTACTACGCATCAAGCTGCGCTGCTTGTCTTTGCTCCTGTGTGCTCGCGCACTCTCGCCTTTTCCACTTATTTTTATTTTTGATTTATTTTTGATTTATTTTGTCAATTTTTTAAAAAAATACGCATCGTGCTGTGCTGTTTGTGTTTGCTTGAGTGCATTCGCGCGCTCTCGCTTTCTCCACTTTACAATTTTTTTGTTATTATTTATCTATTCCTGAGAGTTTATCTTATTTTTTATTTGTTTATTTAAATGAAGTCGACCAGTTGCCTGCCCTTCCTTCCATTATCCGTCACCGAGACAAACTGAACAAAGTTCTGAGGTCGACCTTGTAAAGATAAGGATTCAGGTCTGTCTGCTGTTTACCTTTGCTCCTGCGCGCACTGCCCTTCTCTCCACATTTATGTGTTTGTTTGTTTGTCTATCTAATCTTTTGGGTTTTTATTTCTAATGAGGTCGACCAGTTGTCTATTTATTATTTTTTTTACTATGCATCAAGCTGCGCTGCTTGTCTTTGCTCCTGTGTGCTCGCGCACTCTCGCCTTTTCCACTTATTTTTATTTTTGATTTATTTTTGATTAATTTTGTCAATTTTAAAAAAAAATACGCATCTTGCTGTGCTGTTTGTGTTTGCTTGCTTGCAATCGCGAGCTCTCGCTTTCTCCACTTTACAATTTTTTTGTTATTATTTATCTATTCCTGAGAGTTTATCTTATTTTTTATTTGTTTATTTAAATGAGGTCTACCAGTTGCCTGCCCTTCCTTCCATTATCCGTCACCGAGACAAACTGAACAAAGTTCTGAGGTCGACCTTGTAAAGATAAGGATTCAGGTCTGTCTGCTCTTTACCTTTGCTCCTGCGCGCACTGCCCTTCTCTCCACATTTATGTGTTTGTTTGTTTGTCTATCTAATCTTTTGGGTTTTTATTTCTAATGAGGCCGACCAGTTGTCTATTTATTATTTGTTTTACTACGCATCAAGCTGCGCTGCTTGTCTTTGCTCCTGTGTGCTCGCGCACTCTCGCCTTTTCCACTTATTTTTATTTTTGATTTATTTTTGATTTATTTTGTCAATTTAAAAAAAATACGCATCGTGCTGTGCTGTTTGTGTTTGCTTGAGTGCATTTGCGCGCTCTCGCTTTCTCCACTTTACAATTTTTTTGTTATTATTTATCTATTCCTGAGAGTTTATCTTATTTTTTATTTGTTTATTTAAATGAAGTCGACCACTTGCCTGCCCTTCCTTCCATTATCCATCACCGAGACAAACTGAACAAAGTTCTGAGGTCGACCTTGTAAAGATAAGGATTCAGGTCTGTCTGCTGTTTACCTTTGCTCCTGCGCGCACTGCCCTTCTCTCCACATTTATGTGTTTGTTTGTTTGTATATCTAATCTTTTGGGTTTTTATTTCTAATGAGGTCGACCAGTTGTCTATTTATTATTTTTTTTACTACGCATCAAGCTGCGCTGCTTGTCTTTGCTCCTGTGTGCTCGCGCACTCTCGCCTATTCCACTTATTTTTATTATTGATTTATTTTGTCAAATTAAAAAAAAATACGCATCGTGCTGTGCTTTTTGTGTTTGCTTGAGTGCATTCGCGTGCTCTCGCTTTCTCCACTTTACAATTTTTTGTTATTATTTATCTATTCCTGAGAGTTTATCTTATTTTTTATTTGTTTATTTAAATTAAGTCGACCAATTGCCTGCCCTTCCTTCCATTATCTGTCACCGAGACAAACTGAACAAAGTTCTGAGGTCGACCTTGTAAAGATAAGAATTCAGGTCTGTCTGCTGTTTACCTTTGCTCCTGCCCGCACTGCCCTTCTCTCCACATTTATGTGTTTGTTTGTTTGTCTATCTAATCTTTTGGGTTTTTATTTCTAATGAGGTCGACCAGTTGTCTATTTATTATTTTTTTTACTACCCATCAAGCTGCGCTGCTTGTCTTTGCTCCTGTGTGCTCGCGCACTCTCGCCTTTTCCACTTATTTTATTTTTGATTTATTTTTGATTTATTTTGTCAATTTTTAAAAAAAATACGCATCGTGCTGTACTGTTGTGTTTGCTTGAGTGCATTCGCGCGCTCTCGCTTTCTCCACTTTACAATTTTTTGTTATTATTTATCTATTCCTGAGTGTTTATCTTATTTTTTAATTTGTTTATTTAAATGAAGTCGACCAGTTGCCTGCCCTTCCTTCCATTATCCGTCACCGAGACAAACTGAACAAAGTTCTGAGGTCTACCTTGTAAAGATAAGGATTCAGGTCTGTCTGCTGTTTACCTTTGCCCCTGCGCGCACTGCCCTTCTCTCCACATTTATGTGTTTGTTTGTTTGTCTATCTAATCTTTTGGGTTTTTCTTTTTTTTTTTTTTTTTTTTTGGCCAGTCCTGGGCCTTGGACTCAGGGCCTGAGCACTGTCCCTGGCTTCTTCCCGCTCAAGGCTAGCACTCTGCCACTTGAGCCTCAGGGCCACTTCTAGCCATTTTCTGTATATGTGGTGCTGGGGAATCGAACCTAGGGCCTCGTGTATCCGAGGCAGGCACTCTTGCCACTAGGCTATATCCCCAGCCCTGGGTTTTTATTTCTAATGAGGTCGACCAGTTGTCTATTTATTATTTTTTTTACTACGCATCAACCTGCGTTGCTTGTCTTTGCTCCTGTGTGCTCGCGCACTCTCGCCTTTTCCACTTATTTTTATTTTTGATTTATTTTTGATTTATTTTGTCAATTTAAAAAAAATACGCATCGTGCTGTGCTGTTTGTGTTTGCTTGAGTGCATTCGCGCGCTCTCGCTTTCTCCACTTTACAATTTTTTTGTTATTATTTATCTATTCCTGAGAGTTTATCTTATTTTTTATTTGTTTATTTAAATGAAGTCGACCAGTTGCCTGCACTTCCTTCCATTATCCGTCACCGAGACAAACTGAACAAAGTTCTGAGGTCGACCTTGTAAAGATAAGGATTCAGGTCTGTCTGCTCTTTACCTTTGCTCCTGCGCGCACTGCCCTTCTCTCCACATTTATGTGTTTGTTTGTTTGTCTATCTATTCTTTTGGGTTTTTATTTCTAATGAGGTCGACCAGTTGTCTATTTATTATTTTTTTTACTACGCATCAAGCTGCGCTGCTTGTCTTTGCTCCTGTGTGCTCGCGCACTCTCGCCTTTTCCACTTATTGTATTTTTGATTTATTTTTGATTTATTTTGTCAATTTAAAAAAAAATACGCATCGTGCTGTGCTGTTTGTGTTTGCTTGAGTGCATTCGCGCGCTCTCTCTTTCTCCACTTTACAATTTTTTTTGTTATTATTTATCTATTCCTGAGAGTTTATCTTATTTTTTATTTGTTTATTTAAATGAAGTCGACCAGTTGCCTGCCCTGCCTTCCATTATCCGTCACCGAGACAAAGTGAACAAAGTTCTGAGGTCGACCTTGTAAAGATAAGGTTTCAGGTCTGTCTGCTGTTTACCTTTGATCCTGCGCGCACTGCCCTTCTCTCCACATTTATATGTTTGTTTGTTTGTCTATCTAATCTTTTGGGTTTTTATTTCTAATGAGGTCGACCAGTTGTCTATTTATTATTTTTTTTACTACGCATCAAGCTGCGCTGCTTGTCTTTGCTCATGTGTGCTCGCGCACTCTCGCCTTTTCCACTAATTTTTATTTTTGATTTATTTTGTCAAATTTAAAAAAAAATACGCATCGTGCTGTGCTGTTTGTGTTTGCTTGAGTGCATTCGAGCGCTCTCGCTTTCTCCACTTTACAATTTTTTTGTTATTATTTATCTATTCCTGAGTGTTTATCTTATTTTTTATTTGTTTATTTAAATGAAGTCGACCAGTTGCCTGCCCTGCCTTCCATTATCCGTCACCGAGACAAACTGAACAAAGTTCTGAGGTCGACCTTGTAAAGATAAGGATTCAGGTCTGTCTGCTGTTTACCTTTGCTCCTGCGCGCACTGCCCTTCTCTCCACATTTATGTGTTTGTTTGTTTGTCTATCTAATCTTTTGGGTTTTTATTTCTAATGAGGTCGACCAGTTGTCTATTTATTATTTTTTTTACTACGCATCAAGCTGCGCTGCTTGTCTTTGCTCCTGTGTGCTCGCGCACTCTCGCCTTTTCCACTTATTTTTATTTTTGATTTATTTTTGATTTATTGTGTCAATTTAAAAAAAAAACGCATCGTGCTGTGCTGTTTGTGTTTGCTTGAGTGCATTCGCGCGCTCTCGCTTTCTCCACTTTACAATTTTTTTGTTATTATTTATCTATTCCTGAGAGTTTATCTTATATTTTATTTGTTTATTTAAATGAAGTCGACCAGTTGCCTGCCCTTCCTTCCATTATCCGTCACCGAGACAAACTGAACAAAGTTCTGAGGTCGACCTTGTAAAGATAAGGATTCAGGTCTGTCTGCTGTTTACCTTTGCTCCTGCGCGCACTGCCCTTCTCTCCACGTTTATGTGTTTGTTTGTTTGTATATCTAATCTTTTGGGTTTTTATTTCTAATGAGGTCGACCAGTTGTCTATTGATTATTTTTTTTACTACGCATCAAGCTGCGCTGCTTGTCTTTACTCCTGTGTGCTCGCGCACTCTCGGCCTTCCCACTTATTTTTATTTTTGATTTATTTTTGATTTATTTTGTCAATTTTAAAAAAAATACGCATCGTGCTGTGCTGTTTGTGTTTGCTTGAGTGCATTCGCGCGCTCTCGCTTTCTCCACTTTACAATTTTTTTGTTATTATTTATCTATTCCTGAGAGTTTATCTTATTTTTTATTTGTTTATTTAAATGAAGTCGACCAGTTGCCTGCCCTTCCTTCCATTATCCGTCACCGAGACAAACTGAACAAAGTTCTGAGGTCGACCTTGTAAAGATAAGGATTCAGGTCTGTCTGCTCTTTACCTTTGCTCCTGCGCGCACTGCCCTTCTCTCCACATTTATGTGTTTGTTTGTTTGTCTATCTAATCTTTTGGGTTTTTATTTCTAATGAGGTCGACCAGTTGTCTATTTATTATTTTTTTTACTACGCATCAAGCTGCGCTGCTTGTCTTTGCTCCTGTGTGCTCGCGCACTCTCGCCTTTTCCACTTATTTTTATTTTTGATTTATTTTTGATTTATTTTGTCAATTTTTTAAAAAAATACGCATCGTGCTGTGCTGTTTGTGTTTGCTTGAGTGCATTCGCGCGCTCTCGCTTTCTCCACTTTACAATTTTTTTGTTATTATTTATCTATTCCTGAGAGTTTATCTTATTTTTTATTTGTTTATTTAAATGAAGTCGACCAATTGCCTGCCCTTCCTTCCATTATCCGTCACCGAGACAAACTGAACAAAGTTCTGAGGTCGACCTTGTAAAGATAAGGATTCAGGTCTGTCTGCTCTTTACCTTTGCTCCTGCGCGCACTGCCCTTCTCTCCACATTTATGTGTTTGTTTGTTTGTCTATCTAATCTTTTGGGTTTTTATTTCTAATGAGGTCGACCAGTTGTCTATTTATTATTTTTTTTACTACGCATCAAGCTGCGCTGCTCGTCTTTGCTCCTGTGTGCTCGCGCACTCTCGCCTTTTCCACTTATTGTATTTTTGATTTATTTTTGATTCATTTTGTCAATTTTAAAAAAAAATACGCATCGTGCTGTGCTGTTAGTGTTTGCTTGAGTGCATTCGCGCGCTCTCGCTTTCTCCACTTTACAATTTTTTTGTTATTATTTATCTATTCCTGAGAGTTTATCTTATTTTTTATTTGTTTATTTAAATGAAGTCGACCAGTTGCCTGCCCTTCCTTCCATTATCCGTCACCGAGACAAACTGAACAAAGTTCTGAGGTCGACCTTGTAAAGATAAGGATTCAGGTCTGTCTGCTGTTTACCTTTGATCCTGCGCGCACTGCCCTTCTCTCCACATTTATGTGTTTGTTTGTTTGTCTATCTAATCTTTTGGGTTTTTATTTCTAATGAGGTCGACCAGTTGTCTATTTATTATTTTTTTTACTACGCATCAAGCTGCGCTGCTTGTCTTTGCTCATGTGTGCTCGCGCACTCTCGCCTTTTCCACTAATTTTTATTTTTGATTTATTTTGTCAAATTTAAAAAAAAATACGCATCGTACTGTGCTGTTTGTGTTTGCTTGAGTGCATTCGCGCGCTCTCGCTTTCTCCACTTTACAATTTTTTTGTTATTATTTATCTATTCCTGAGAGTTTATCTTATTTTTTATTTGTTTATTTAAATGAAGTCGACCAGTTGCCTGCCCTGCCTTCCATTATCCGTCACCGAGACAAACTGAACAAATTTCTGAGGTCGACCTTGTAAAGATAAGGATTCAGGTCTGTCTGCTGTTTACCTTTGATCCTGCGCGCACTGCCCTTCTCTCCACATTTATGTGTTTGTTTGTTTGTCTATCTAATCTTTTGGGGTTTTATTTCTAATGAGGTCGACCAGTTGTCTATTTATTATTTTTTTTACTACGCATCAAGCTGCGCTGCTTGTCTTTGCTCATGTGTACTCGCGCACTCTCGCCTTTTCCACTTATTTTTATTTTTGATTTATTTTTGATTTATTGTGTCAATTTAAAAAAAAACGCATCGTGCTGTGCTGTTTGTGTTTGCTTGAGTGCATTCGCGCGCTCTCGCTTTCTCCACTTTACAATTTTTTGTTATTATTTATCTATTCCTGAGAGTTTATCTTATTTTTTATTTGTTTATTTAAATGAAGTCGACCAGTTGCCTGCCCTTCCTTCCATTATCCGTCACCGAGACAAACTGAACAAAGTTCTGAGGTCGACCTTGTAAAGATAAGGATTCAGGTCTGTCTGCTGTTTACCTTTGCTCCTGCGCGCACTGCCTTTCTCTCCACATTTATGTGTTTTTGTTTGTCTATCTAATCTTTTGGGTTTTTATTTCTAATGAGGTCGACCAGTTGTCTATTTATTATTTTTTTTACTACGCATCAAGCTGCGCTGCTTGTCTTTTCTCCTGTGTGCACGCGCACTCTCGCCTTTTCCACTTATTTTTATTTTTGATTTATTTTTGATTTATTTTGTCAATTTTTAAAAAAAATACGCATCGTGCTGTGCTGTTTGTGTTTGCTTGAGTGCATTCGCGGGCTCTCGCTTTCTCCACTTTACAATTTTTCTGTTATTATTTATCTATTCCTGAGAGTTTATCTTATTTTTTATTTGTTTATTTAAATGAAGAAGACCAGTTGCCTGCCCTTCCTTCCATTATCCGTCACCGAGACAAACTGAACAAAGTTCTGAGGTCGACCTTGTAAAGATAAGGATTCAGGTCTGTCTGCTGTTTACCTTTGCTCCTGCGCGCAATGCCCTTCTCTCCACATTTATGTGTTTGTTTGTTTGTCTATCTGATCTTTTGGGTTTTTATTTCTAATGAGGTCGACCAGTTGTCTATTTATTATTTTTTTTACTACGCATCAAGCTGCGCTGCTTGTCTTTGCTCCTGTGTGCTCGCGCACTCTCGCCTTTTCCACTTATTTTTATTTTTGATTTATTTTTGATTTATTTTGTCAATTTAAAAAAAAAATACGCATCGTGCTGTGCTGTTTGTGTTTGCTTGAGTGCATTCGCGCGCTCTCGCTTTCTCCACTTTACAATTTTTTTGTTATTATTTATATATTCCTGAGAGTTTATCTTATTTTTTATTTGTTTATTTAAATGAAGTCGACCAGTTGCCTGCCCTTCCTTCGATTATCCGTCACCGAGACAAACTGAACAAAGTTCTGAGGTCGACCTTGTAAAGATAAGGATTCAGGTCTGTCTGCTGTTTACCTTTGCTCCTGCGCGCACTGCCCTTCTCTCCACATTTATGTGTTTGTTTGTTTGTCTATCTAATCTTTTGGGTTTTTATTTCTAATGAGGTCGACCAGTTGTCTATTTATTATTTTTTTTACTACGCATCAAGCTGCGCTGCTTGTCTTTGCTCCTGTGTGCTCGCGCACTCTCGCCTTTTCCACTTATTTTTATTTTTGATTTATTTTTGATTTATTTTGTCAATTTTTAAAGAAATACGCATCGTGCTGTGCTGTTTGTGTTTGCTTGAGTGCATTCGCGCGCTCTCGCTTTCTCCACTTTACAATTTTTTGTTATTATTTATCTATTCCTGAGAGTTTATCTTATTTTTTATTTGTTTATTTAAATGAAGTCGACCAGTTGCCTGCCCTTCCTTCCATTATCCGTCACCGAGACAAACTGAACAAAGTACTGAGGTCGACCTTGTAAAGATAAGGATTCAGGTCTGTCTGCTGTTTACCTTTGCTCCTGCGCGCACTGCCCTTCTCTCCACATTTATGTGTTTGTTTGTTTGTCTATCTAATCTTTTGGGTTTTTATTTCTAATGAGGTCGACCAGTTGTCTATTTATTATTTTTTTTACTACGCATCAAGCTGCGCTGCTTGTCTTTGCTCCTGTGTGCTCGCGCACTCTCGCCCTTTCCACTTACTTTTATTTTTGATTTATTTTTGATTTATTTTGTCAATTTTTTAAAAAAATACGCATCGTGATGTGCTGTTTGTGTTTGCTTGAGTGCATTCGCGGGCTCTCGCTTTCTCCACTTTACAATTTTTTTGTTATTATTTATCTATTCCTGAGAGTTTATCTTATTTTATATTTGTTTATTTAATTGAAGTCGACCAGTTGCCTGCCCTTCCTTCCAT
>NW_025958917.1:0-51733 GCF_023159225.1 Perognathus longimembris pacificus | reverse complement strand
AAATTCTTCTGAGGAGTTCCCAGTGCATTATCCTTTCCCCTGTGTAATTACCTTAACAAGCTCCAGCTGTTTTTATTCTCAGAAGGTTTACTCCCTGATATACAGCTGCCTACCCCCTTCGTAAGTGCAGGTCCTAAATGAGCTTTTTTCTCTGTTCCCTCCCCACAATCCAGATTCTTTTGGGGAGTTACCAGTACAGTAACCATACCAGGAAGTACTTAATTTATTAAGCTACTGCTTTTCTTAATCTCAGTGGAGATATTTACTGATAAACAGCTACATACGCAGCATGTTCATGTCGTTCCTAAATGAGCTTTTATCTCTCTGCCCTCACCACAAATCAGATTCTTCTGAGGAGTTCCCAGTAGATTACCCTTTCCCCTGTGTAATTACCTTAACAAGCTCCAGCTGTTTTTATTCTCAGAAGGTTTACTCCCTGATATACAGCTGCCTACCCCCTTCGTAAGTGCAGGTCCTAAATGAGCTTTTTTTCTCTGTTCCCTCACCACAATCCAGATTTTTAGGGGAGTTACCAGTACAGTAACCATACCAGGAAGTACTTAATTTATTAAGCTACTGCTTTTCTTAATCTCAGTGGAGATATTTACTGATAAACAGCTACCTACGCAGCATGTTCATTGTCGTTCCTAAATGAGCTTTTATCTCTCTGCCCTCACCACAAATCAGATTCTTCTGAGGAGTTCCCAGTACATTATCCTTTCCCCTGTGTAATTACCTTAACAAGCTCCAGCTGCTTTTATTCTCAGAAGGTTTACTCCCTGATATACAGCTGCCTACCCCCTTCGTAAGTGCAGGTCCTAAATGAGCTTTTTTCTCTGTTCCCTCACCACAATCCAGATTCTTTTGGGAGTTACCAGTACAGTAACCATACCAGGAAGTACTTAATTTATTAAGCTACTGCTTTTCTTAATCTCAGTGGAGATATTTACTGATAAACAGCTACCTACGCAGCATGTTCATGTCGTTCCTAAATGAGCTTTTATCTCTCTGCCCTCACCACAAATCAGATTCTTCTGAGGAGTTCCCAGTAGATTACCCTTTCCCCTGTGTAATTACCTTAACAAGCTCCAGCTGTTTTTATTCTCAGAAGGTTTACTCCCTGATATACAGCTGCCTACCCCCTTCGTAAGTGCAGGTCCTAAATGAGCTTTTTCTCTGTTCCCTCACCACAATCCAGATTTTTAGGGGAGTTACCAGTACAGTAACCATACCAGGAAGTACTTAATTTATTAAGCTACTGCTTTTCTTAATCTCAGTGGAGATATTTACTGATAAACAGCTACCTACGCAGCATGTTCATGTCGTTCCTAAATGAGCTTTTATCTCTCTGCCCTCACCACAAATCAGATTCTTCTGAGGAGTTCCCAGTACATTATCCTTTCCCCTGTGTAATTACCTTAACAAGCTCCAGCTGTTTTTATTCTCAGAAGGTTTACTCCCTGATATACAGCTGCCTACCCCCTTCGTAAGTGCAGGTCCTAAATGAGCTTTTTTCTCTGTTCCCTCACCACAATCCAGATTCTTTTGGGGAGTTACCAGTACAGTAAACATACCAGGAAGTACTTAAATTATTAAGCTACTGCTTTTCTTAATCTCAGTGGAGATATTTACTGATAAACAGCTACCTACGCAGCATGTTCATGTCGTTCCTAAATGAGCTTTTATCTCTCTGCCCTCACCACAAATCAGATTCTTCTGAGGAGTTCCCAGTACATTATCCTTTCCCCTGTGTAATTACCTTAACAAGCTCCAGCTGTTTTTATTCTCAGAAGGTTTACTCCATGATATACAGCTGCCTACCCCCTTCGTAAGTGGAGGTCCTAAATGAGCTTTTTTCTCTGTTCCCTCACCACAATCCAGATTCTTTTGGGGAGTTACCAGTACAGTAACCATACCAGGAAGTACTTAATTTATTAAGCTACTGCTTTTCTTAATCTCAGTGGAGATATTTACTGATAAACAGCTACCTACGCAGCATGTTCATGTCGTTCCTAAATGAGCTTTTATCTCTCTGCCCTCACCACAAATCAGATTCTTCTGAGGAGTTCCCAGTACATTATCCTTTCCCCTGTGTAATTACCTTAACAAGCTCCAGCTGTTTTTATTTTCAGAAGGTTTACTCATTGAAATACAGCTGCCTACCCCCTTCGTAAGTGGAGGTCCTAAATGAGCTATTTTCTCTGTTCCCTCACCACAATCCAGATTCTTTTGGGGAGTTACCAGTACAGTAACCATCCCAGGAAGTACTTAATTTATTAAGCTACTGCTTTTCTTAATCTCAGTGGAGATATTTACTGATAAACAGCTACCTACGCTGCATGTTCATGTCGTTCCTAAATGAGCTTTTATCTCTCTGCCCTCACCACAAATCAGATTCTTCTGAGGAGTTCCCAGTACATTATCCTTTCCCCTGTGTAATTACCTTAACAAGCTCCAGCTGTTTTTATTCTCAGAAGGTTTAATCCCTGATATACAGCTGCCTACCCCCTTCGTAAGTGCAAGTCCTAAATGAGCTTTTTTCTCTGTTCCCTCACCACAATCCAGATTCTTTTGGGGAGTTACCAGTACAGTAACCATACCAGGAAGTACTTAATTTATTAAGCTACTGCTTTTCTTAATCTCAGCGGAGATATTTACTGATAAACAGCTACCTACGGAACATGTTCATGGCTTTCCTAAATGAGCTTTTATCTCTCTGCCCTCACCACAAATCAGATTCTTCTGAGGAGTTCCCAGTACATTATCCTTTCCCCTGTGTAATTACCTTAACAAGCTCCAGCTGTTTTTATTCTCAGAAGGTTTACTCCCTGATATACAGCTGCCTACCCCCTTCGTAAGTGCAGGTCCTAAATGAGCTTTTTTCTCTGTTCCCTCACCACAATCCAGATTCTTTTGGGGAGTTACCAGTACAGTAACCATACCAGGAAGTACTTAATTTATTAAGCTACTGCTTTTCTTAATCTCAGCGGAGATATTTACTGATAAACAGCTACCTACGCAGCATGTTCATGTCGTTCCTAAATGAGCTTTTATCTCTCTGCCCTCACCACAAATCAGATTCTTCTGAGGAGGTCCCAGTACATTATCCTTTCCCCTGTGTAATTACCTTCACAATCTTCAGCTGTTTTTATTCTCAGAAGGTTTAATCCCTGATATACAGCTGCCTACCCCCTTCGTAAGTGCAGGTCCTAAATGAGCTTTTTTCTCTGTTCCCTCACCACAATCCAGATTCTTTTGGGGATTTACTAGTACAGTAACCATACCAGGAAGTACTTAATTTATTAAGCTACTGCTTTTCTTAATCTCAGTGGAGATATTTACTGATAAACAGCTACCTACGCAGCATGTTCATGTCGTTCCGAAATGAGCTTTTATCTCTCTGCCCTCACCACAAATCAGATTCTTCTGAGGAGTTCCCAGTACATTATCCTTTCCCCTGTGTAATTACCTTAAAAAGCTCCAGCTGTTTTTATTCTCAGAAGGTTTACTCCCTGATATACAGCTGCCTACCCCCTTCGTAAGTGCAGGTCCTAAATGAGCATTTTCTCTGTTCCCTCACCACAATCCAGATTCTTTTGGGGAGTTACCAGTACAGTAACCATACCAGGAAGTACTTAATTTATTAAGCTACTGCTTTTCTTAATCTCAGTGGAGATATTTACTGATAAACAGCTACCTACGCAGCATGTTCATGTCGTTCTTAAATGAGCTTTTATCTCTCTGCCCTCACCACAAATCAGATTCTTCTGAGGAGTTCCCAGTACATTATCCTTTCCCTGTGTAATTACCTTAACAAGCTCCAGCTGTTTTTATTCTCAGAAGGTTTACTCCCTGATATACAGCTGCCTACCCCCTTCGTAAGTGCAGGTCCTAAATGAGCATTTTCTCTGTTCCCTCACCACAATCCAGATTCTTTTGGGGAGTTACCAGTACAGTAACCATACCTGGAAGTACTTAATTTATTAAGCTACTGCTTTTCTTAATCTCAGTGGAGATATTTACTGATAAACAGCTACCTACGCAGCATGTTCATGTCGTTCCTAAATGGGCTTTTATCTCTCTGCCCTCACCACAAATCAGATTCTTCTGAGGAGTTCCCAGTACATTATCCTTTCCTCTTTGTAATTACCTTAACAAGCTCCAGCTGTTTTTATTCTCAGAAGGTTTACTCCCTGATATACAGCTGCCTACCCCCTTCGTAAGTGCAGGTCCTAAATGAGCTTTTTCCTCTGTTCCCTCCCCACAATCCAGATTCTTTTGGGGAGTTACCAGTACAGTAACCATACCAGGAAGTACTTAATTTATTAAGCTACTGCTTTTCTTATTCTCAGTGGAGATATTTACTGATAAACAGCTACCTACGCAGCATGTTCATGTCGTTCCTAAATGAGCTTTTATCTCTCTGCCCTCACCACAAATCAGATTCTTCTGAGGAGTTCCCAGTACATTATCCTTTCCCCTGTGTAATTACCTTAACAAGCTCCAGCTGTTTTTATTCTCAGAAGGTTGACTCCCTGATATACAGCTGCCTACCCCCTTCGTAAGTGCAGGTCCTAAATGAGCTTTTTTCTCTGTTCCCTCACCACAATCCAGATTTTTAGGGGAGTTACCAGTACAGTAACCATACCAGGAAGTACTTAATTTATTAAGCTACTGCTTTTCTTAATCTCAGTGGAGATATTTACTGATAAACAGCTACCTACGCAGCATGTTCATGTCGTTCCTAAATGAGCTTTTATCTCTCTGCCCTCACCACAAATCAGATTCTTCTGAGGAGTTCCCAGTACATTATCCTTTCCCCTGTGTAATTACCTTAACAAGCTCCAGCTGTTTTTATTCTCAGAAGGTTTACTCCCTGATATACAGCTGCCTACCCCCTTCGTAAGTGCAGGTCCTAAATGAGCTTTTTTCTCTGTTCCCTCACCACAATCCAGATTCTTTTGGGGAGTTACCAGTACAGTAAACATACCAGGAAGTACTTAATTTATTAAGCTACTGCTTTTCTTAATCTCAGTGGAGATATTTACTGATAAACAGCTACCTACGCAGCATGTTCATGTCGTTCCTAAATGAGCTTTTATCTCTCTGCCCTCACCACAAATCAGATTCTTCTGAGGAGTTCCCAGTACATTATCCTTTCCCCTGTGTAATTACCTTAACAAGCTCCAGCTGTTTTTATTCTCAGAAGGTTTACTCCATGATATACAGCTGCCTACCCCCTTCGTAAGTGGAGGTCCTAAATGAGCTTTTTTCTCTGTTCCCTCACCACAATCCAGATTCTTTTGGGGAGTTACCAGTACAGTAACCATACCAAGAAGTACTTAATTTATTAAGCTACTGCTTTTCTTAATCTCAGTGGAGATATTTACTGATAAACAGCTACCTACGCAGCATGTTCATGTCGTTCCTAAATGAGCTTTTATCTCTCTGCCCTCACCACAAATCAGATTCTTCTGAGGAGTTCCCAGTACATTATCCTTTCCCCTGTGTAATTACCTTAACAAGCTCCAGCTGTTTTTATTTTCAGAAGGTTTATTCATTGAAATACAGCTGCCTACCCCCTTCGTAAGTGGAGGTCCTAAATGAGCTATTTTCTCTGTTCCCTCACCACAATCCAGATTCTTTTGGGGAGTTACCAGTACAGTAACCATCCCAGGAAGTACTTAATTTATTAAGCTACTGCTTTTCTTAATCTCGGTGGAGATATTTACTGATAAACAGCTACATAAGCAGCATGTTCATGTCGTTCCTAAATGAGCTTTTATCTCTCTGCCCTCACCACAAATCAGATTCTTCTGAGGAGTTCCCAGTACATTATCCTTTCCCCTGTGTAATTACCTTAACAAGCTCCAGCTGTTTTTATTCTCAGAAGGTTTACTCCCTGATATACAGCTTCCTACCCCCTTCGTAAGTGCAGGTCCTAAATGAGCTTTTTTCTCTGTTCCCTCACCACAATCCAGATTCTTTTGGGGAGTTACCAGTACAGTAAACATACCAGGAAGTACTTAATTTATTAAGCTACTGCTTTTCTTAATCTCAGTGGAGATATTTACTGATAAACAGCTACCTACGCAGCATGTTCATGTCGTTCCTAAATGAGCTTTTATCTCTCTGCCCTCACCACAAATCAGATTCTTCTGAGGAGTTCCCAGTACATTATCCTTTCCCCTGTGTAATTACCTTAACAAGCTCCAGCTGTTTTTATTCTCAGAAGGTTTACTCCATGATATACAGCTGCCTACCCCCTTCGTAAGTGGAGGTCCTAAATGAGCTTTTTTCTCTGTTCCCTCACCACAATCCAGATTCTTTTGGGGAGTTACCAGTACAGTAACCATACCAGGAAGTACTTAATTTATTAAGCTACTGCTTTTCTTAATCTCAGTGGAGATATTTACTGATAAACAGCTACCTACGCAGCATGTTCATGTCGTTCCTAAATGAGCTTTTATCTCTCTGCCCTCACCACAAATCAGATTCTTCTGAGGAGTTCCCAGTACATTATCCTTTCCCCTGTGTAATTACCTTAACCAGCTCCAGCTGTTTTTATTTTCAGAAGGTTTACTCATTGAAATACAGCTGCCTTCCCCCTTCGTAAGTGGAGGTCCTAAATGAGCTATTTTCTCTGTTCCCTCACCACAATCCAGATTCTTTTGGGGAGTTACCAGTACAGTAACCATCCCAGGAAGTACTTAATTTATTAAGCTACTGCTTTTCTTAATCTCAGCGGAGATATTTACTGATAAACAGCTACCTACGCAGCATATTCATGGCTTTCCTAAATGAGCTTTTATCTCTCTGCCCTCACCACAAATGAGATTCTTCTGAGGAGTTCCCAGTACATTATCCTTTCCCCTGTGTAATTACCTTAACAAGCTCCAGCTGTTTTTATTCTCAGAAGGTTTACTCCCTGATATACAGCTGCCTACCCCCTTCGTAAGTGCAGGTCCTAAATGAGCTTTTTTCTCTGTTCCCTCACCACAATCCAGATTCTTTTGGGGAGTTACCAGTACAGTAACCATACCAGGAAGTACTTAATTTATTAAGCTACTGCTTTTCTTAATCTCAGTGAAGATATTTACTGATAAACAGCTACCTACGCAGCATGTTCATGTCGTTCTTAATGAGCGTTTATCTCTCTGCCCTCACCACAAATCAGATTCTTCTGAGTAGTTCCCAGTACATTATCCTTTCCCCTTTGTAATTACCTTAACAAGCTCCAGCTGTTTTTATTCTCAGAAGGTTTACTCCCTGATATACAGCTGCCTACCCCCTTCGTAAGTGCAGGTCCTAAATGAGCTTTTTTCTCTGTTCCCTCACCACAATCCAGATTCTTTTGGGGAGTTACCAGTACAGTAACCATACCAGGAAGTACTTAATTTATTAAGCTACTGCTTTTCTTAATCTCAGTGGAGATATTTACTGATAAACAGCTACCTACGCAGCATGTTCATGTCGTTCCTAAATGAGCTTTTATCTCTCTGCCCTCACCACAAATCAGATTCTTCTGAGGAGTTCCCAGTACATTATCCTTTCCCCTGTGTAATTACCTTAAAAAGCTCCATCTGTTTTTATTCTCAGAAGGTTTACTCCCTGATATACAGCTGCCTACCCCCTTCGTAAGTGCAGGTCCTAAATGAGCTTTTTTCTCTGTTCCCTCACCACAATCCAGATTCTTTTGGGGAGTTACCAGTACAATAACCATACCAGGAAGTACTTAATTTATTAAGCTACTGCTTTTCTTAATCTCAGTGGAGATATTTACTGATAAACAGCTACCTACGCAGCATGTTCATGTCGTTCCTAAATGAGCTTTTATCTCTCTGCCCTCACCACAAATCAGATTCTTCTGAGGAGTTCCCAGTACATTATCCTTTCCCCTGTGTAATTACCTTAACAAGCTCCAGCTGTTTTTATTCTCAGAAGGTTTACTCCCTGATATACAGCTGCCTACCCCCTTCGTAAGTGCAGGTCCTAAATGAGCTGTTTTCTCTGTTCCCTCACCACAATCCAGATTCTTTTGGGGAGTTACCAGTACAGTAACCATACCAGGAAGTACTTAATTTATTAAGCTACTGCTTTTCTTAATCTCAGTGGAGATATTTACTGATAAACAGCTACCTACGCAGCATGTTCATGTCGTTCCTAAATGAGCTTTTATCTCTCTGCCCTCACCACAAATCAGATTCTTTTGAGGAGTTCCCAGTACATTATCCTTTCCCCTGTGTAATTACCTTAACAAGCTCCAGCTGTTTCTATTCTCAGAAGGTTTACTCCTTGATATACAGCGGCCTACCCCCTTTGTAAGTTCAGGACCTAAATGAGCTTTTTTCTCTGTTCCCTCACCACAATCCAGATTCTTTTGGGGAGTTACCAGTACAGTAACCATACCAGGAAGTACTTAATTTATTAAGCTACTGCTTTTCTTAATCTCAGCGGAGATATTTACTGATAAACAGCTACCTACGCAGCATGTTCATGTCGTTCCTAAATGAGCTTTTATCTCTCTGCCCTCACCACAAATCAGATTCTTCTGAGGAGTTCCCAGTACATTATCCTTTCCCCTGTGTAATTACCTTAACAAGCTCCAGCTGTTTTTATTCTCAGAAGGTTTACTCCCTGATATACAGCTGCCTACCCCCTTCGTAAGTGCAGGTCCTAAATGAGCTTTTTTCTCTGTTCCCTCACCACAATCCAGATTCTTTTGGGGAGTTACCAGTACAGTAACAATACCAGGAAGTACTTAATTTGTTAAGCTACTGCTTTTCTTAATCTCAGTGGAGATATTTACTGATAAACAGCTACCTACGCAGCATGTTCCTGTCGTTCCTAAATGAGCTTTTATCTCTCTGCCCTCACCACAAATCAGATTCTTCTGAGGAGTTCCCAGTACATTATCCTTTCCCCTGTGTAATTACCTTAACAAGCTCCAGCTGTTTTTATTCTCAGAAGGTTTACTCCCTGATATACAGCTGCCTACCCCCTTCGTAAGTGCAGGTCCTAAATGAGCTTTTTTCTCTGTTCCCTCACCACCATCCAGATTCTTTTGGGGAGTTACCAGTACAGTAACCATACCAGGAAGTACTTAATTTATTAAGCTACTGCTTTTCTTAATCTCAGTGGAGATATTTACTGATAAACAGCTACCTACGCAGCATGTTCATGTCGTTCCTAAATGAGCTTTTATCTCTCTGCCCTCACCACAAATCAGATTCTTCTGAGGAGTTCCCAGTACATTATCCTTTCCCCTGTGTAATTACCTTAACAAGCTCCAGCTGTTTTTATTCTCAGAAGGTTTACTCCGTGATATACAGCTGCCTACCCCCTTCGTAAGTTCAGGTCCTAAATGAGCTTTTTTCTCTGTTCCCTCACCACAATCCAGATTCTTTTGGGGAGTTACCAGTACAGTAACCATACCAGGAAGTACTTAATTTATTAAGCTACTGCTTTTCTTAATCTCAGCGGAGATATTTACTGATAAACAGCTACCTACGGAGCATGTTCATGTCTTTCCTAAATGAGCTTTTATCTCTCTGCCCTCACCAAAAATCAGATTCTTCTGAGGAGTTCCCAGTACATTATCCTTTCCCCTGTGTAATTACCTTAACAAGCTCCAGCTGTTTTTATTCTCAGAAGGTTTACTCCCTGATATACAGCTGCCTAGCCCCTTCGTAAGTGCAGGTCCTAAATGAGTTATTTTCTCTGTTCCCTCACCACAATCCAGATTCTTTTGGGGAGTTACCAGTACAGTAACCATACCAGGAAGTACTTAATTTATTAAGCTACTGCTTTTCTTAATCTCAGCGGAGATATTTACTGATAAACAGCTACCTACGCAGCATGTTCATGTCGTTCCTAAATGAGCTTTTATCTCTCTGCCCTCACCACAAATCAGATTCTTCTGAGGAGTTCCCAGTACATTATCCTTTCCCCTGTGTAATTACCTTAACAATCTTCAGCTGTTTTTATTCTCAGAAGGTTTAATCCCTGATATACAGCTGCCTACCCCCTTCGTAAGTGCAGGTCCTAAATGAGCTTTTTTCTCTGTTCCCTCACCACAATCCAGATTCTTTTGGGGAGTTACCAGTACAGTAACCATACCAGGAAGTACTTAATTTATTAATCTACTGCTTTTCTTAATCTCAGTGGAGATATTTACTGATAAACAGCTACCTACGCAGCATGTTCATGTCGTTCCTAAATGAGCTTTTATCTCTCTGCCCTCACCACAAATCAGATTCTTCTGAGGAGTTCCCAGTACATTATCCTTTCCCCTGTGTAATTACCTTAACAAGCTCCAGCTGTTTTTATTCTCAGAAGGTTTACTCCCTGATATACAGCTGCCTACCCCCTTCGTAAGTGCAGGTCCTAAATGAGCTTTTTTCTCTGTTCCCTCACCACAATCCATATTCTTTTGGGGAGTTACCAGTACAGTAACCATACCAGGAAGTACTTAATTTATTAAGCTACTGATTTTCTTAATCTCAGTGGAGATATTTACTGATAAACAGCTACCTACGCAGCATGTTCATGTCGTTCCTAAATGAGCTTTTATCTCTCTGCCCTCACCACAAATCAGATTCTTCTGAGGAGTTCCCAGTACATTATCCTTTCCCCTGTGTAATTACCTTAACAAGCTCCAGCTGTTTTTATTCTCAGAAGGTTTACTCCCTGATATACAGCTGCCTACCCCCTTCGTAAGTGCAGGTCCTAAATGAGCTTTTTTCTCTGTTCCCTCACCACAATCCAGATTCTTTTGGGGAGTTACCAGTACAGTAACCATACCAGGAAGTACTTAATTTATTAAGCTACTGCTTTTCTTAATCTCAGTGGAGATATTTACTGATAAACATCTACCTACGCAGCATGTTCATGTCGTTCCTAAATGAGCTTTTATCTCTTTGCCCTCACCACAAATCAGATTCTTCTGAGGAGTTCCCAGTACATTATCCTGTCCCCTGTGTAATTACCTTAACAAGCTCCAGCTGTTTTTATTCTCAGAAGGTTTACTCCCTGATATACAGCTGCCTACCCCCTTCGTAAGTGCAGGTCCTAAATGAGCTTTTTTCTCTGTTCCCTCACCACAATCCAGATTCTTTTGGGGACTTACCAGTACAGTAACCATACCAGGAAGTACTTAATTTATTAAGCTACTGCTTTTCTTAATCTCAGTGGAGATATTTACTGATAAACAGCTACATACGCAGCATGTTCATGTCGTTCCTAAATGAGCTTTTATCTCTCTGCCCTCACCACAAATCAGATTCTTCTGAGGAGTTCCCAGTACATTATCCTTTCCCCTGTGTAATTACCTTAACAAGCTCCAGCTGTTTTTATTCTCAGAAGGTTTATTCCCTGATATACAGCTGCCTACCCCATTCGTAAGTGCAGGTCGTAAATGAGCTTTTTTCTCTGTTCCCTCACCACAATCCAGATTCTTTAGGGGAGTTACCAGTACAGTAACCATACCAGGAAGTACTTAATTTATTAAGCTACTGCTTTTCTTAATCTCAGTGGAGATATTTACTGATAAACAGCTACCTACGCAGCATGTTCATGTCGTTCCTAAATGAGCTTTTATCTCTCTGCCCTCACCACAAATCTGATTCTTTTGAGGAGTTCCCAGTACATTATCCTTTCCCCTGTGTAATTACCTTAACAAGCTCCAGCTGTTTCTATTCTCAGAAGGTTTACTCCCTGATATACAGCTGCCTACCCCCTTCGTAAGTGCAGGTCCTAAATAAGCTTTTTTCTCTGTTCCCTCACCACAATCCAGATTCTTTTGGGGAGTTACCAGTACAGTAACCATACCAGGAAGTACTTAATGTATTAAGCTACCGCTTTTCTTAATCTCAGTGGAGATATTTACTGATAAACAGCTACCTACGCAGCATGTTCATGTCGTTCTTAATGAGCGTTTTATCTCTCTGCCCTCACCACAAATCAGATTCTTCTGAGTAGTTCCCAGTACATTATTCTTTCCCCTGTGTAATTACCTTAACAATCTTCAGCTGTTTTTATTCTCAGAAGGTTTAATCCCTGATATACAGCTGCCTACCCCCTTCGTAAGTGCAGGTCCTAAATGAGCTTTTTTCTCTGTTCCCTCACCACAATCCAGATTCTTTTGGGGAGTTACCAGTACAGTAACCATACCAGGAAGTACTTAATTTATTAAGCTACTGCTTTTCTTAATCTCAGGGAGATATTTACTGATAACAGCTACCTACGCAGCATGTTCATGTCGTTCCTAAATGAGCTTTTATCTCTCTGCCCTCACCACAAATCAGATTCTTCTGAGGAGTTCCCAGTACATTATCCTTTCCCCTGTGTAATTACCTTAACAAGCTCCAGCTGTTTTTATTCTCAGAAGGTTTACTCCCTGATATACAGCTGCCTACCCCCTTCGTAAGTGCAGGTCCTAAATGAGCTTTTTTCTCTGTTCCCTCACCACAATCCAGATTCTTTTGGGGAGTTACCAGTACAATAACCATACCAGGAAGTACTTAATTTATTAAGCTACTGCTTTTCTTAATCTCAGTGGAGATATTTACTGATAAACAGCTACCTACGCAGCATGTTCATGTCGTTCCTAAATGAGCTTTTATCTCTCTGCCCTCACCACAAATCAGATTCTTCTGAGGAGTTCCCAGTACATTATCCTTTCCCCTGTGTAATTACCTTAACAAGCTCCAGCTGTTTTTAATCTCAGAAGGTTTACTCCCTGATATACAGCTGCCTACCCCCTTCGTAAGTGCAGGTCCTAAATGAGCTTTTTTCTCTGTTCCCTCACCACAATCCAGATTCTTTTGGGGAGTTACCAGTACAGTAACCATACCAGGAAGTACTTAATTTATTAAGCTACTGCTTTTCTTAATCTCAGTGGAGATATTTACTGATAAACAGCTACCTACGCAGCATGTTCATGTCGTTCCTAAATGAGCTTTTATCTCTCTGCCCTCACCACAAATCAGATTCTTCTGAGGAGTTCCCAGTACCTTATCCTTTCCCCTGTGTAATTACCTTAACAAGCTCCAGCTGTTTTTATTCTCAGAAGGTTTACTCCCTGATATACAGCTGCCTACCCCCTTCGTAAGTGCAGGTCCTAAATGAGCTTTTTCCTCTGTTCCCTCCCCACAATCCAGATTCTATTGGGGAGTTACCAGTACAGTAACCATACCAGGAAGTACTTAATTTATTAAGCTACTGCTTTTCTTATTCTCAGTGGAGATATTTACTGATAAACAGCTACCTACGCAGCATGTTCATGTCGTTCCTAAATGAGCTTTTATCTCTCTGCCCTCACCACAAATCAGATTCTTCTGAGGAGTTCCCAGTACATTATCCTTTCCCCTGTGTAATTACCTTAACAAGCTCCAGCTGTTTTTATTCTCAGAAGGTTTACTCCCTGATATACAGCTGCCTACCCCCTTCGTAAGTGCAGGTCCTAAATGAGCTTTTTTCTCTGTTCCCTCACCACAATCCAGATTCTTTTGGGGAGTTACCAGTACAGTAACCATACCAGGAAGTACTTAATTTATTAAGCTACTGCTTTTCTTAATCTCAGTGGAGATATTTACTGATAAACAGCTACCTACGCAGCATGTTCATGTCGTTCCTAAATGAGCTTTTATCTCTCTGCACTCACCACAAATCAGATTCTTCTGAGGAGTTCCCAGTACATTATCCTTTCCCCTGTGTAATTACCTTAACAAGCTCCAGCTGTTTTTATTCTCAGAAGGTTTACTCCCTGATATACAGCTGCCTACCCCCTTCGTAAGTGCAGGTCCTAAATGAGCTTTTTTCTCTGTTCCCTCACCACAATCCAGATTCTTTTGGGGAGTTACCAGTACAGTAACCATACCAGGAAGTACTTAATTTATTAAGCTACTGCTTTTCTTAATCTCAGTGGAGATATTTACTGATAAACAGCTACCTACGCAGCATGTTCATGTCGTTCCTAAATGAGCTTTTATCTCTCTGCCCTCACCACAAATCAGATTCTTCTGAGGAGTTCCCAGTACATTATCCTTTCCCCTGTGTAATTACCTTAACAAGCTCCAGCTGTTTTTATTCTCAGAAGGTTTACTCCCTGATA
This sequence comes from Perognathus longimembris pacificus, assembly GCF_023159225.1. Lineage (NCBI taxonomy): Eukaryota > Metazoa > Chordata > Mammalia > Rodentia > Heteromyidae > Perognathus > Perognathus longimembris. Next base: position 37,620 of record NW_025958917.1, on the reverse strand, counting down.
TACAGCTGCCTACCCCCTTCGTAAGTGCAGGTCCTAAATGAGCTTTTTTCTCTGTTCCCTCACCACAATCCAGATTCTTTTGGGGAGTTACCAGTACAGTAACCATACCAGGAAGTACTTAATTTATTAAGCTACTGCTTTTCTTAATCTCAGTGGAGATATTTACTGATAAACAGCTACCTACGCAGCATGTTCATGTCGTTCCTAAATGAGCTTTTATCTCTCTGCCCTCACCACAAATCAGATTCTTCTGAGGAGTTCCCAGTACATTATCCTTTCCCCTGTGTAATTACCTTAACAAGCTCCAGCTGTTTTTATTCTCAGAAGGTTTACTCCTGATATACAGCTGCCTACCCCCTTCGTAAGTGCAGGTCCTAAATGAGCTTTTTCTCTGTTCCCTCACCACAATCCAGATTCTTTAGGGGAGTTACCAGTACAGTAACCATACCAGGAAGTACTTAATTTATTAAGCTACTGCTTTTCTTAATCTCAGTGGAGATATTTACTGATAAACAGCTACCTACGCAGCATGTTCATGTCGTTCCTAAATGAGCTTTTATCTCTCTGCCCTCACCACAAATCAGATTCTTCTGAGGAGTTCCCAGTACATTATCCTTTCCCCTGTGTAATTACCTTAACAAGCTCCAGCTGTTTTATTCTCAGAAGGTTTACTCCCTGATATACAGCTGCCTACCCCCTTTGTAAGTGCAGGTCCTAAATGAGCTTTTTTCTCTGTTCCCTCACCACAATCCAGATTCTTTTGGGGAGTTACCAGTACAGTAACCATACCAGGAAGTACTTAATTTATTAAGCTACTGCTTTTCTTAATCTCAGTGGAGATATTTACTGATAAACAGCTACCTACGCAGCATGTTCATGTCGTTCCTAAATGAGCTTTATCTCTCTGCCCTCACCACAAATCAGATTCTTCTGAGGAGTTCCCAGTACATTATCCTTTCCCCTGTGTAATTACCTTAACAAGCTCCAGCTGTTTTTATTCTCAGAAGGTTTACTCCTGATATACAGCTGCCTACCCCCTTCGTAAGTGCAGGTCCTAAATGAGCTTTTTTCTCTGTTCCCTCACCACAATCCAGATTCTTTTGGGGAGTTACCAGTACAGTAACCATACCAGGAAGTACTTAATTTATTAAGCTACTGCTTTTCTTAATCTCAGTGGAGATATTTACTGATAAACAGCTACCTACGCAGCATGTTCATGTCGTTCCTAAATGAGCGTTTTATCTCTCTGCCCTCACCACAAATCAGATTCTTCTGAGGAGTTCCCAGTACATTATCCTTTCCCCTGTGTAATTACCTTAACAAGCTCCAGCTGTTTTTATTCTCAGAAGGTTTACTCCCTGATATACAGCTGCCTACCCCCTTCGTAAGTGCAGGTCCTAAATGAGCTTTTTTCTCTGTTCCCTCACCACAATCCAGATTCTTTTGGGGAGTTACCAGTACAGTAACCATACCAGGAAGTACTTAATTTATTAAGCTACTGCTTTTCTTAATCTCAGTGGAGATATTTACTGATAAACAGCTACCTACGCAGCATGTTCATGTCGTTCCTAAATGAGCTTTTATCTCTCTGCCCTCACCACAAATCAGATTCTTCTGAGGAGTTCCCAGTACATTATCCTTTCCCCTGTGTAATTACCTTAACAAGCTCCAGCTGTTTTTATTCTCAGAAGGTTTACTCCCTGATATACAGCTGCCTACCCCCTTCGTAAGTGCAGGTCCTAAATGAGCTTTTTTCTCTGTTCCCTCACCACAATCCAGATTCTTTTGGGGAGTTACCAGTACAGTAACCATACCAGGAAGTACTTAATTTATTAAGCTACTGCTTTTCTTAATCTCAGTGGAGATATTTACTGATAAACAGCTACCTACGCAGCATGTTCATGTCGTTCCTAAATGAGCTTTTATCTCTCTGCCCTCACCACAAATCAGATTCTTCTGAGGAGTTCCCAGTACATTATCCTTTCCCCTCTGTAATTACCTTAACAAGCTCCAGCTGTTTTTATTCTCAGAAGGTTTACTCCCTGATATACAGCTGCCTACCCCCTTCGTAAGTGCAGGTCCTAAATGAGCTTTTTTCTCTGTTCCCTCACCACAATCCAGATTCTTTTGGGGAGTTACCAGTACAGTAACCATACCAGGAAGTACTTAATTTATTAAGCTACTGCTTTTCTTAATCTCAGTGGAGATATTTACTGATAAACAGCTACCTACGCAGCATGTTCATGTCGTTCCTAAATGAGCTTTTATCTCTCTGCCCTCACCACAAATCAGATTCTTCTGAGGAGTTCCCAGTACATTATCCTTTCCCCTGTGTAATTACCTTAACAAGCTCCAGCTGTTTTTATTCTCAGAAGGTTTACTCCGTGATATACAGCTGCCTACCCCCTTCGTAAGTGCAGGTCCTAAATGAGCTTTTTTCTCTGTTCCCTCACCACAATCCAGATTCTTTTGGGGAGTTACCAGTACAGTAACCATACCAGGAAGTACTTAATTTATTAAGCTACTGCTTTTCTTAATCTCAGTGGAGATATTTACTGATAAACAGCTACCTACGCAGCATGTTCATGTCGTTCCTAAATGAGCTTTTATCTCTCTGCCCTCACCACAAATCAGATTCTTCTGAGGAGTTCCCAGTACATTATCCTTTCCCCTGTGTAATTACCTTAACAAGCTCCAGCTGTTTTTATTCTCAGAAGGTTTACTCCATGATATACAGCTGCCTACCCCCTTCGTAAGTGGAGGTCCTAAATGAGCTTTTTTCTCTGTTCCCTCACCACAATCCAGATTCTTTTGGGGAGTTACCAGTACAGTAACCATACCAGGAAGTACTTAATTTATTAAGCTACTGCTTTTCTTAATCTCAGTGGAGATATTTACTGATAAACAGCTACCTACGCAGCATGTTCATGTCGTTCCTAAATGAGCTTTTATCTCTCTGCCCTCACCACAAATCAGATTCTTCTGAGGAGTTCCCAGTACATTATCCTTTCCCCTGTGTAATTACCTTAACAAGCTCCAGCTGTTTTTATTCTCAGAAGGTTTACTCCCTGATATACAGCTGCCTACCCCCTTCGTAAGTGGAGGTCCTAAATGAGCTTTTTTCTCTGTTCCCTCACCACAATCCAGATTCTTTTGGGGAGTTACCAGTACAGTAACCATACCAGGAAGTACTTAATTTATTAAGCTACTGCTTTTCTTAATCTCAGTGGAGATATTTACTGATAAACAGCTACCTACGGAGCATGTTCATGTCGTTCCTAAATGAGCTTTTATCTCTCTGCCCTCACCACAAATCAGATTCTTCTGAGGAGTTCCCAGTACATTATCCTTTCCCCTGTGTAATTACCTTAACAAGCTCCAGCTGTTTTTATTCTCAGAAGGTTTACTCCCTGATATACAGCTGCCTACCCCCTTCGTAAGTGCAGGTCCTAAATGAGCTTTTTTCTCTGTTCCCTCACCACAATCCAGATTCTTTTGGGGAGTTACCAGTACAGTAACCATACCAGGAAGTACTTAATTTATTAAGCTACTGCTTTTCTTAATCTCAGTGGAGATATTTACTGATAAACAGCTACCTACGCAGCATGTTCATGTCGTTCCTAAATGAGCTTTTATCTCTCTGCCCTCACCACAAATCAGATTCTTCTGAGGAGTTCCCAGTACATTATCCTTTCCCCTGTGTAATTACCTTAACAAGCTCCAGCTGTTTTTATTCTCAGAAGGTTTACTCCCTGATATACAGCTGCCTACCCCCTTCGTAAGTGCAGGTCCTAAATGAGCTTTTTTCTCTGTTCCCTCACCACAATCCAGATTCTTTTGGGGAGTTACCAGTACAGTAACCATACCAGGAAGTACTTAATTTATTAAGCTACTGCTTTTCTTAATCTCAGTGGAGATATTTACTGATAAACAGCTACCTACGCAGCATGTTCATGTCGTTCCTAAATGAGCTTTTATCTCTCTGCCCTCACCACAAATCAGATTCTTCTGAGGAGTTCCCAGTACATTATCCTTTCCCCTGTGTAATTACCTTAACAAGCTCCAGCTGTTTTTATTCTCAGAAGGTTTACTCCCTGATATACAGCTGCCTACCCCCTTCGTAAGTGCAGGTCCTAAATGAGCTTTTTTCTCTGTTCCCTCACCACAATCCAGATTCTTTTGGGGAGTTACCAGTACAGTAACCATACCAGGAAGTACTTAATTTATTAAGCTACTGCTTTTCTTAATCTCAGTGGAGATATTTACTGATAAACAGCTACCTACGCAGCATGTTCATGTCGTTCCTAAATGAGCTTTTATCTCTCTGCCCTCACCACAAATCAGATTCTTCTGAGGAGTTCCCAGTACATTATCCTTTCCCCTGTGTAATTACCTTAACAAGCTCCAGCTGTTTTTATTCTCAGAAGGTTTACTCCGTGATATACAGCTGCCTACCCCCTTCGTAAGTGCAGGTCCTAAATGAGCTTTTTTCTCTGTTCCCTCACCACAATCCAGATTCTTTTGGGGAGTTACCAGTACAGTAACCATACCAGGAAGTACTTAATTTATTAAGCTACTGCTTTTCTTAATCTCAGTGGAGATATTTACTGATAAACAGCTACCTACGCAGCATGTTCATGTCGTTCCTAAATGAGCTTTTATCTCTCTGCCCTCACCACAAATCAGATTCTTCTGAGGAGTTCCCAGTACATTATCCTTTCCCCTGTGTAATTACCTTAACAAGCTCCAGCTGTTTTTATTCTCAGAAGGTTTACTCCGTGATATACAGCTGCCTACCCCCTTCGTAAGTTCAGGTCCTAAATGAGCTTTTTTCTCTGTTCCCTCACCACAATCCAGATTCTTTTGGGGAGTTACCAGTACAGTAACCATACCAGGAAGTACTTAATTTATTAAGCTACTGCTTTTCTTAATCTCAGTGGAGATATTTACTGATAAACAGCTACCTACGCAGCATGTTCATGTCGTTCCTAAATGAGCTTTTATCTCTCTGCCCTCACCACAAATCAGATTCTTCTGAGGAGTTCCCAGTACATTATCCTTTCCCCTGTGTAATTACCTTAACAAGCTCCAGCTGTTTTTATTCTCAGAAGGTTTACTCCGTGATATACAGCTGCCTACCCCCTTCGTAAGTGCAGGTCCTAAATGAGCTTTTTTCTCTGTTCCCTCACCACAATCCAGATTCTTTTGGGGAGTTACCAGTACAGTAACCATACCAGGAAGTACTTAATTTATTAAGCTACTGCTTTTCTTAATCTCAGTGGAGATATTTACTGATAAACAGCTACCTACGCAGCATGTTCATGTCGTTCCTAAATGAGCTTTTATCTCTCTGCCCTCACCACAAATCAGATTCTTCTGAGGAGTTCCCAGTACATTATCCTTTCCCCTGTGTAATTACCTTAACAAGCTTCAGCTGTTTTTATTCTCAGAAGGTTTAATCCCTGATATACAGCTGCCTACCCCCTTCGTAAGTGCAGGTCCTAAATGAGCTTTTTTCTCTGTTCCCTCACCACAATCCAGATTCTTTTGGGGAGTTACCAGTACAGTAACCATACCAGGAAGTACTTAATTTATTAAGCTACTGCTTTTCTTAATCTCAGTGGAGATATTTACTGATAAACAGCTACCTACGCAGCATGTTCATGTCGTTCCTAAATGAGCTTTTATCTCTCTGCCCTCACCACAAATCAGATTCTTCTGAGGAGTTCCCAGTACATTATCCTTTCCCCTGTGTAATTACCTTAACAAGCTCCAGCTGTTTTTATTCTCAGAAGGTTTACTCCCTGATATACAGCTGCCTACCCCCTTCGTAAGTGCAGGTCCTAAATGAGCTTTTTTCTCTGTTCCCTCACCACAATCCAGATTCTTTTGGGGAGTTACCAGTACAGTAACCATACCAGGAAGTACTTAATTTATTAAGCTACTGCTTTTCTTAATCTCAGTGGAGATATTTACTGATAAACAGCTACCTACGCAGCATGTTCATGTCGTTCCTAAATGAGCTTTTATCTCTCTGCCCTCACCACAAATCAGATTCTTCTGAGGAGTTCCCAGTACATTATCCTTTCCCCTGTGTAATTACCTTAACAAGCTCCAGCTGTTTTTATTCTCAGAAGGTTTACTCCCTGATATACAGCTGCCTACCCCCTTCGTAAGTGCAGGTCCTAAATGAGCTTTTTTCTCTGTTCCCTCACCACAATCCAGATTCTTTTGGGGAGTTACCAGTACAGTAACCATACCAGGAAGTACTTAATTTATTAAGCTACTGCTTTTCTTAATCTCAGTGGAGATATTTACTGATAAACAGCTACCTACGCAGCATGTTCATGTCGTTCCTAAATGAGCTTTTATCTCTCTGCCCTCACCACAAATCAGATTCTTCTGAGGAGTTCCCAGTACATTATCCTTTCCCCTGTGTAATTACCTTAACAAGCTCCAGCTGTTTTTATTCTCAGAAGGTTTAATCCCTGATATACAGCTGCCTACCCCCTTCGTAAGTGCAGGTCCTAAATGAGCTTTTTTCTCTGTTCCCTCACCACAATCCAGATTCTTTTGGGGAGTTACCAGTACAGTAACCATACCAGGAAGTACTTAATTTATTAAGCTACTGCTTTTCTTAATCTCAGTGGAGATATTTACTGATAAACAGCTACCTACGCAGCATGTTCATGTCGTTCCTAAATGAGCTTTTATCTCTCTGCCCTCACCACAAATCAGATTCTTCTGAGGAGTTCCCAGTACATTATCCTTTCCCCTGTGTAATTACCTTAACAAGCTCCAGCTGTTTTTATTCTCAGAAGGTTTACTCCCTGATATACAGCTGCCTACCCCCTTCGTAAGTGCAGGTCCTAAATGAGCTTTTTTCTCTGTTCCCTCACCACAATCCAGATTCTTTTGGGGAGTTACCAGTACAGTAACCATACCAGGAAGTACTTAATTTATTAAGCTACTGCTTTTCTTAATCTCAGTGGAGATATTTACTGATAAACAGCTACCTACGCAGCATGTTCATGTCGTTCCTAAATGAGCTTTTATCTCTCTGCCCTCACCACAAATCAGATTCTTCTGAGGAGTTCCCAGTACATTATCCTTTCCCCTGTGTAATTACCTTAACAAGCTCCAGCTGTTTTTATTCTCAGAAGGTTTACTCCCTGATATACAGCTGCCTACCCCCTTCGTAAGTGCAGGTCCTAAATGAGCTTTTTTCTCTGTTCCCTCACCACAATCCAGATTCTTTTGGGGAGTTACCAGTACAGTAACCATACCAGGAAGTACTTAATTTATTAAGCTACTGCTTTTCTTAATCTCAGTGGAGATATTTACTGATAAACAGCTACCTACGCAGCATGTTCATGTCGTTCCTAAATGAGCTTTTATCTCTCTGCCCTCACCACAAATCAGATTCTTCTGAGGAGTTCCCAGTACATTATCCTTTCCCCTGTGTAATTACCTTAACAAGCTCCAGCTGTTTTTATTCTCAGAAGGTTTACTCCCTGATATACAGCTGCCTACCCCCTTCGTAAGTGCAGGTCCTAAATGAGCTTTTTTCTCTGTTCCCTCACCACAATCCAGATTCTTTTGGGGAGTTACCAGTACAGTAACCATACCAGGAAGTACTTAATTTATTAAGCTACTGCTTTTCTTAATCTCAGTGGAGATATTTACTGATAAACAGCTACCTACGCAGCATGTTCATGTCGTTCCTAAATGAGCTTTTATCTCTCTGCCCTCACCACAAATCAGATTCTTCTGAGGAGTTCCCAGTACATTATCCTTTCCCCTGTGTAATTACCTTAACAAGCTCCAGCTGTTTTTATTCTCAGAAGGTTTACTCCCTGATATACAGCTGCCTACCCCCTTCGTAAGTGCAGGTCCTAAATGAGCTTTTTTCTCTGTTCCCTCACCACAATCCAGATTCTTTTGGGGAGTTACCAGTACAGTAACCATACCAGGAAGTACTTAATTTATTAAGCTACTGCTTTTCTTAATCTCAGTGGAGATATTTACTGATAAACAGCTACCTACGCAGCATGTTCATGTCGTTCCTAAATGAGCTTTTATCTCTCTGCCCTCACCACAAATCAGATTCTTCTGAGGAGTTCCCAGTACATTATCCTTTCCCCTGTGTAATTACCTTAACAAGCTCCAGCTGTTTTTATTCTCAGAAGGTTTACTCCCTGATATACAGCTGCCTACCCCCTTCGTAAGTGCAGGTCCTAAATGAGCTTTTTTCTCTGTTCCCTCACCACAATCCAGATTCTTTTGGGGAGTTACCAGTACAGTAACCATACCAGGAAGTACTTAATTTATAAGCTACTGCTTTTCTTAATCTCAGTGGAGATATTTACTGATAAACAGCTACCTACGCAGCATGTTCATGTCGTTCCTAAATGAGCTTTTATCTCTCTGCCCTCACCACAAATCAGATTCTTCTGAGGAGTTCCCTGTACATTATCCTTTCCCCTGTGTAATTACCTTAACAAGCTCCAGCTGTTTTTATTCTCAGAAGGTTTACTCCCTGATATACAGCTGCCTACCCCCTTCGTAAGTGCAGGTCCTAAATGAGCTTTTTTTCTGTTCCCTCACCACAATCCAGATTCTTTTGGGGAGTTACCAGTACAGTAACCATACCAGGAAGTACTTAATTTATTAAGCTACTGCTTTTCTTAATCTCAGTGGAGATATTTACTGATAAACAGCTACCTACGCAGCATGTTCATGTCGTTCCTAAATGAGCTTTTATCTCTCTGCCCTCACCACAAATCAGATTCTTCTGAGGAGTTCCCAGTACATTATCCTTTCCCCTGTGTAATTACCTTAACAAGCTCCAGCTGTTTTTATTCTCAGAAGGTTTACTCCTGATATACAGCTGCCTACCCCCTTCGTAAGTGCAGGTCCTAAATGAGCTTTTTTCTCTGTTCCCTCACCACAATCCAGATTCTTTTGGGGAGTTACCAGTACAGTAACCATACCAGGAAGTACTTAATTTATTAAGCTACTGCTTTTCTTAATCTCAGTGGAGATATTTACTGATAAACAGCTACCTACGCAGCATGTTCATGTCGTTCCTAAATGAGCTTTTATCTCTCTGCCCTCACCACAAATCAGATTCTTCTGAGGAGTTCCCAGTACATTATCCTTTCCCCTGTGTAATTACCTTAACAAGCTCCAGCTGTTTTATTCTCAGAAGGTTTACTCCCTGATATACAGCTGCCTACCCCCTTCGTAAGTGCAGGTCCTAAATGAGCTTTTTTCTCTGTTCCCTCACCACAATCCAGATTCTTTTGGGGAGTTACCAGTACAGTAACCATACCAGGAAGTACTTAATTTATTAAGCTACTGCTTTTCTTAATCTCAGTGGAGATATTTACTGATAAACAGCTACCTACGCAGCATGTTCATGTCGTTCCTAAATGAGCTTTTATCTCTCTGCCCTCACCACAAATCAGATTCTTCTGAGGAGTTCCCAGTACATTATCCTTTCCCCTGTGTAATTACCTTAACAAGCTCCAGCTGTTTTTATTCTCAGAAGGTTTACTCCCTGATATACAGCTGCCTACCCCCTTCGTAAGTGCAGGTCCTAAATGAGCTTTTTTCTCTGTTCCCTCACCACAATCCAGATTCTTTTGGGGAGTTACCAGTACAGTAACCATACCAGGAAGTACTTAATTTATTAAGCTACTGCTTTTCTTAATCTCAGTGGAGATATTTACTGATAAACAGCTACCTACGCAGAATGTTCATGTCGTTCCTAAATGAGCTTTTATCTCTCTGCCCTCACCACAAATCAGATTCTTCTGAGGAGTTCCCAGTACATTATCCTTTCCCCTGTGTAATTACCTTAACAAGCTCCAGCTGTTTTTATTCTCAGAAGGTTTACTTCCTGATATACAGCTGCTAACCCCCTTCGTAAGTGCAGGTCCTAAATGAGCTTTTTTCTCTGTTCCCTCACCACAATCCAGATTCTTTTGGGGAGTTACCAGTACAGTAACCATACCAGGAAGTACTTAATTTATTAAGCTACTGCTTTTCTTAATCTCAGTGGAGATATTTACTGATAAACAGCTACCTACGCAGCATGTTCATGTCGTTTTTAATGAGCGTTTATCTCTCTGCCCTCACCACAAATCAGATTATTCTGAGTAGTTCCCACTACATTATCCTTTCCCCTGTGTAATTACCTTAACAATCTTCAGCTGTTTTTATTCTCAGAAGGTTTAATCCCTGATATACAGCTGCCTACCCCCTTCGTAAGTGCAGGTCCTAAATGAGCTTTTTTCTCTGTTCCCTCACCACAATCCAGATTCTTTTGGGGAGTTACCAGTACAGTAACCATACCAGGAAGTACTTAATTTATTAAGCTACTGCTTTTCTTAATCTCAGTGGAGATATTTACTGATAAAAGCTACCTACGCAGCATGTTCATGTCGTTCCTAAATGAGCTTTTATCTCTCTGCCCTCACCACAAATCAGATTCTTCTGAGGAGTTCCCAGTACATTATCCTTTCCCCTGTGTAATTACCTTAACAAGCTCCAGCTGTTTTTATTCTCAGAAGTTGTCCTCCGTGATATACAGCTGCCTACCCCCTTCGTAAGTGCAGGTCCTAAATGAGCTTTTTTCTCTGTTCCCTCACCACAATCCAGATTCTTTTGGGGAGTTACCAGTACAGTAACCATACCAGGAAGTACTTAATTTATTAAGCTACTGCTTTTCTTAATCTCAGTGGAGATATTTACTGATAAACAGCTACCTACGCAGCATGTTCATGTCGTTCCTAAATGAGCTTTTATCTCTCTGCCCTCACCACAAATCAGATTCTTCTGAGGAGTTCCCAGTACATTATCCTTTCCCCTGTGTAATTACCTTAACAAGCTCCAGCTGTTTTTATTCTCAGAAGGTTTACTCCGTGATATACAGCTGCCTACCCCCTTCGTAAGTGCAGGTCCTAAATGAGCTTTTTTCTCTGTTCCCTCACCACAATCCAGATTCTTTTGGGGAGTTACCAGTACAGTAACCATACCAGGAAGTACTTAATTTATTAAGCTACTGCTTTTCTTAATCTCAGTGGAGATATTTACTGATAAACAGCTACCTACGCAGCATGTTCATGTCGTTCCTAAATGAGCTTTTATCTCTCTGCCCTCACCACAAATCAGATTCTTCTGAGGAGTTCCCAGTACATTATCCTTTCCCCTGTGTGATTTCCTTAACAAGCTCCAGGTTTTTTTATTCTCAGAAGGTTTCCTCCCTGATATAGAGCTGCCTACCCCCTTCGTAAGTGCAGGTCCTAAATGAGCTTTTTTCTCTGTTCCCTCACCAAAATCCAGATTCTTTTGGGGAGTTACCAGTACAGTAACCATACCAGGAAGTACTTAATTAATTAAGCTACTGCTTTTCTTAATCTCAGTGGAGATATTTACTGATAAACAGCTACCTACGCAGCATGTTCATGTCGTTCCTAAATGAGCTTTTATCTCTCTGCCCTCACCACAAATCAGATTCTTCTGAGGAGTTCCCAGTACATTATCCTTTCCCCTGTGTGATTTCCTTAACAAGCTCCAGGTTTTTTTATTCTCAGAAGGTTTCCTCCCTGATATAGAGCTGCCTACCCCCTTCGTAAGTGCAGGTCCTAAATGAGCTTTTTTCTCTGTTCCCTCACCACAATCCAGATTCTTTTGGGGAGTTACCAGTACAGTAACCATACCAGGAAGTACTTAATTAATTAAGCTACTGCTTTTCTTAATCTCAGTGGAGATATTTACTGATAAACAGCTACCTACACAGCATGTTCATGTCGTTCCTAAATGAGCTTTTATCTCTCTGCCCTCACCACAAATCAGATTCTTCTGAGGAGTTCCCAGTACATTATCCTTTCCCCTGTGTAATTACCTTAACAAGCTCCAGCTGTTTTTATTCTCAGAAGGTTTACTCCCTGATATACAGCTGCCTACCCCCTTCGTAAGTGCAGGTCCTAAATGAGCTTTTTTCTCTGTTCCCTCACCACAATCCAGATTCTTTTGGGGAGTTACCAGTACAGTAACCATACCAGGAAGTACTTAATTTATTAAGCTACTGCTTTTCTTAATCTCAGTGGAGATATTTACTGATAAACAGCTACCTACGCAGCATGTTCATGTCGTTCCTAAATGAGCTTTTATCTCTCTGCCCTCACCACAAATCAGATTCTTCTGAGGAGTTCCCAGTACATTATCCTTTCCCCTGTGTAATTACCTTAACAAGCTCCAGCTGTTTTTATTCTCAGAAGGTTTACTCCCTGATATACAGCTGCCTACCCCCTTCGTAAGTGCAGGTCCTAAATGAGCTTTTTTCTCTGTTCCCTCACCACAATCCAGATTCTTTTGGGGAGTTACCAGTAGAGTAACCATACCAGGAAGTACTTAATTTATAAAGCTACTGCTTTTCTTAATCTCAGTGGAGATATTTACTGAGAAACAGCTACCTACGCAGCATGTTCATGTCGTTCCTAAATGAGCTTTTATCTCTCTGCCCTCACCACAAATCAGATTCTTCTGAGGAGTTCCCAGTACATTATCCTTTCCAATGTGTAATTACCTTAACAAGCTCCAGCTGTTTTTCTTCTCAGAAGGTTTACTCCCTGATATACAGCTGCCTACCCCCTTCGTAAGTGCAGGTCCTAAATGAGCTTTTTTCTCTGTTCCCTCACCACAATCCAGATTCTTTTGGGGAGTTACCAGTACAGTAACCATACCAGGAAGTACTTAATTTATTAAGCTACTGCTTTTCTTAATCTCAGTGGAGATATTTACTGATAAACAGCTACCTACGCAGCATGTTCATGTCGTTCCTAAATGAGCTTTTATCTCTCTGCCCTCACCACAAATCAGATTCTTCTGAGGAGTTCCCAGTACATTATCCTTTCCCCTGTGTAATTACCTTAACAAGCTCCAGCTGTTTTTATTCTCACAAGTTTTACTCCCTGATATACAGCTGCCTACCCCCTTCGTAAGTGCAGGTCCTAAATGAGCTTTTTTCTCTGTTCCCTCACCACAATCCAGATTCTTTTGGGGAGTTACCAGTACAGTAACCATACCAGGAAGTACTTAATTTATTAAGCTACTGCTTTTCTTAATCTCAGTGGAGATATTTACTGATAAACAGCTACCTACGCAGCATGTTCATGTCGTTCCTAAATGAGCTTTTATCTCTCTGCCCTCACCACAAATGAGATTCTTCTGAGGAGTTCCCAGTACATTATCCTTTCCCCTGTGTAATTACCTTAACAAGCTCCAGCTGTTTTTATTCTCAGAAGGGTTCCTCCCTGATATACAGCTGCCTACCCCCTTCGTAAGTGCCGGTCCTAAATGAGCTTTTTTCTCTGTTCCCTCACCACAATCCAGATTCTTTTGGGGAGTTACCAGTACAGTAACCATACCAGGAAGTACTTAATTTATAAAGCTACTGCTTTTCTTAATCTCAGTGGAGATATTTACTGATAAACAGCTACCTACGCAGCATGTTCATGTCGTTCCTAAATGAGCTTTTATCTCTCTGCCCTCACCACAAATCAGATTCTTCTGAGGAGTTCCCAGTACATTATCCTTTTCCCTGTGTAATTACCTTAACAAGCTCCAGCTGTTTTTATTCTCAGAAGTTTTACTCCCTGATATACAGCTGCCTACCCCCTTCGTAAGTGCAGGTCCTAAATGAGCTTTTTTCTCTGTTCCCTCACCACAATCCAGATTCTTTTGGGGAGTTACCAGTACAGTAACCATACCAGGAAGTACTTAATTTATTAAGCTACTGCTTTTCTTAATCTCAGTGGAGATATTTACTGATAAACAGCTACCTACGCAGCATGTTCATGTCGTTCCTAAATGAGCTTTTATCTCTCTGCCCTCACCACAAATCAGATTCTTCTGAGGAGTTCCCAGTACATTATCCTTTCCCCTGTGTAATTACCTTAACAAGCTCCAGCTGTTTTTATTCTCAGAAGGGTTCCTCCCTGATATACAGCTGCCTACCCCCTTCGTAAGTGCCGGTCCTAAATGAGCTTTTTTCTCTGTTCCCTCACCACAATCCAGATTCTTTTGGGGAGTTACCAGTACAGTAACCATACCAGGAAGTACTTAATTTATTAAGCTACTGCTTTTCTTAATCTCAGTGGAGATATTTACTGATAAACAGCTACCTACGCAGCATGTTCATGTCGTTCCTAAATGAGCTTTTATCTCTCTGCCCTCACCACAAATCAGATTCTTCTGAGGAGTTCCCAGTACATTATCCTTTCCCCTGTGTAATTACCTTAACAAGCTCCAGCTGTTTTTATTCTCAGAAGGTTTACTCCCTGATATACAGCTGCCTACCCCCTTCGTAAGTGCAGGTCCTAAATGAGCTTTTTTCTCTGTTCCCTCACCACAATCCAGATTCTTTTGGGGAGTTACCAGTACAGTAACCATACCAGGAAGTACTTAATTTATTAAGCTACTGCTTTTCTTAATCTCAGTGGAGATATTTACTGATAAACAGCTACCTACGCAGCATGTTCATGTCGTTCCTAAATGAGCTTTTATCTCTCTGCCCTCACCACAAATCAGATTCTTCTGAGGAGTTCCCAGTACATTATCCTTTCCCCTGTGTAATTACCTTAACAAGCTCCAGCTGTTTTTCTTCTCAGAAGGTTTACTCCCTGATATACAGCTGCCTACCCCCTTCGTAAGTGCAGGTCCTAAATGAGCTTTTTTCTCTGTTCCCTCACCACAATCCAGATTCTTTTGGGGAGTTACCAGTACAGTAACCATACCAGGAAGTACTTAATTTATTAAGCTACTGCTTTTCTTAATCTCAGTGGAGATATTTACTGATAAACAGCTACCTACGCAGCATGTTCATGTCGTTCCTAAATGAGCTTTTATCTCTCTGCCCTCACCACAAATCAGATTCTTCTGAGGAGTTCCCAGTACATTATCCTTTCCCCTGTGTAATTACCTTAACAAGCTCCAGCTGTTTTTATTCTCAGAAGTTTTACTCCCTGATATACAGCTGCCTACCCCCTTCGTAAGTGCAGGTCCTAAATGAGCTTTTTTCTCTGTTCCCTCACCACAATCCAGATTCTTTTGGGGAGTTACCAGTACAGTAACCATACCAGGAAGTACTTAATTTATTAAGCTACTGCTTTTCTTAATCTCAGTGGAGATATTTACTGATAAACAGCTACCTACGCAGCATGTTCATGTCGTTCCTAAATGAGCTTTTATCTCTCTGCCCTCACCACAAATCAGATTCTTCTGAGGAGTTCCCAGTACATTATCCTTTCCCCTGTGTAATTACCTTAACAAGCTCCAGCTGTTTTTATTCTCAGAAGGGTTCTCCCTGATATACAGCTGCCTACCCCCTTCGAAAGTGCAGGTCCTAAATGAGCTTTTTTCTCTGTTCCCTCACCACAATCCAGATTCTTTTGGGGAGTTACCAGTACAGTAACCATACCAGGAAGTACTTAATTTATAAAGCTACTGCTTTTCTTAATCTCAGTGGAGATATTTACTGATAAACAGCTACCTACGCAGCATGTTCATGTCGTTCCTAAATGAGCTTTTATCTCTCTGCCCTCACCACAAATCAGATTCTTCTGAGGAGTTCCCAGTACATTATCCTTTTCCCTGTGTAATTACCTTAACAAGCTCCAGCTGTTTTTATTCTCAGAAGTTTTACTCCCTGATATACAGCTGCCTACCCCCTTCGTAAGTGCAGGTCCTAAATGAGCTTTTTTCTCTGTTCCCTCACCACAATCCAGATTCTTTTGGGGAGTTACCAGTACAGTAACCATACCAGGAAGTACTTAATTTATTAAGCTACTGCTTTTCTTAATCTCAGTGGAGATATTTACTGATAAACAGCTACCTACGCAGCATGTTCATGTCGTTCCTAAATGAGCTTTTATCTCTCTGCCCTCACCACAAATCAGATTCTTCTGAGGAGTTCCCAGTACATTATCCTTTCCCCTGTGTAATTACCTTAACAAGCTCCAGCTGTTTTTATTCTCAGAAGGTTCTCCCTGATATACAGCTGCCTACCCCCTTCGTAAGTGCAGGTCCTAAATGAGCTTTTTTCTCTGTTCCCTCACCACAATCCAGATTCTTTTGGGGAGTTACCAGTACAGTAACCATACCAGGAAGTACTTAATTTATAAAGCTACTGCTTTTCTTAATCTCAGTGGAGATATTTACTGATAAACAGCTACCTACGCAGCATGTTCATGTCGTTCCTAAATGAGCTTTTATCTCTCTGCCCTCACCACAAATCAGATTCTTCTGAGGAGTTCCCAGTACATTATCCTTTCCCTGTGTAATTACCTTAACAAGCTCCAGCTGTTTTTATTCTCAGAAGTTTTACTCCCTGATATATAGCTGCCTACCCCCTTCGTAAGTGCAGGTCCTAAATGAGCTTTTTTCTCTGTTCCCTCACCACAATCCAGATTCTTTTGGGGAGTTTCCAGTACAGTAACCATACCAGGAAGTACTTAATTTATTAAGCTACTGCTTTTCTTAATCTCAGTGGAGATATTTACTGATAAACAGCTACCTACGCAGCATGTTCATGTCGTTCCTAAATGAGCTTTTATCTCTCTGCCCTCACCACAAATCAGATTCTTCTGAGGAGTTCCCAGTACATTATCCTTTCCCCTGTGTAATTACCTTAACAAGCTCAGCTGTTTTTATTCTCAGAAGGTTCCTCCCTGATATACAGCTGCCTACCCCCTTCGTAAGTGCAGGTCCTAAATGAGCTTTTTTCTCTGTTCCCTCACCACAATCCAGATTCTTTTGGGGAGTTACCAGTACAGTAACCATACCAGGAAGTACTTAATTTATTAAGCTACTGCTTTTCTTAATCTCAGTGGAGATATTTACTGATAAACAGCTACCTACGCAGCATGTTCATGTCGTTCCTAAATGAGCTTTTATCTCTCTGCCCTCACCACAAATCAGATTCTTCTGAGGAGTTCCCAGTACATTATCCTTTCCCCTGTGTAATTACCTTAACAAGCTCCAGCTGTTTTTATTCTCAGAAGGTTAACTCCCTGATATACAGCTGCCTACCCCCTTCGTAAGTGCAGGTCCTAAATGAGCTTTTTTCTCTGTTCCCTCACCACAATCCAGATTCTTTTGGGGAGTTACCAGTACAGTAACCATACCAGGAAGTACTTAATTTATTAAGCTACTGCTTTTCTTAATCTCAGTGGAGATATTTACTGATAAACAGCTACCTACGCAGCATGTTCATGTCGTTCCTAAATGAGCTTTTATCTCTCTGCCCTCACCACAAATCAGATTCTTCTGAGGAGTTCCCAGTACATTATCCTTTCCCCTGTGTAATTACCTTAACAAGCTCCAGCTGTTTTTATTCTCAGAAGGTTTCCTCCCTGATATACAGCTGCCTACCCCCTTCGTAAGTGCAGGTCCTAAATGAGCTTTTTTCTCTGTTCCCTCACCACAATCCAGATTCTTTTGGGGAGTTACCAGTACAGTAACCTACCAGGAAGTACTTAATTGATTAAGCTACTGCTTTTCTTAATCTCAGTGGAGATATTTACTGATAAACAGCTACCTACGCAGCATGTTCATGTCGTTCCTAAATGAGCTTTTATCTCTCTGCTCACCACAAATCAGATTCTTCTGAGGAGTTCCCAGTACATTATCCTTTCCCCTGTGTAATTACCTTAACAAGCTCCAGCTGTTTTTATTCTCAGAAGGTTTACTCCCTGATATACAGCTGCCTACCCCCTTCGTAAGTGCAGGTCCTAAATGAGCTTTTTTCTCTGTTCCCTCACCACAATCCAGATTCTTTTGGGGAGTTACCAGTACAGTAACCATACCAGGAAGTACTTAATTTATTAAGCTACTGCTTTTCTTAATCTCAGTGGAGATATTTACTGATAAACAGCTACCTACGCAGCATGTTCATGTCGTTCCTAAATGAGCTTTTATCTCTCTGCCCTCACCACAAATCAGATTCTTCTGAGGAGTTCCCAGTACATTATCCTTTCCCCTGTGTAATTACCTTAACAAGCTCCAGCTGTTTTTATTCTCAGAAGGTTTACTCCCTGATATACAGCTGCCTACCCCCTTCGTAAGTGCAGGTCCTAAATGAGCTTTTTTCTCTGTTCCCTCACCACAATCCAGATTCTTTTGGGGAGTTACCAGTACAGTAACCATACCAGGAAGTACTTAATTTATTAAGCTACTGCTTTTCTTAATCTCAGTGGAGATATTTACTGATAAACAGCTACCTACGCAGCATGTTCATGTCGTTCCTAAATGAGCTTTTATCTCTCTGCCCTCACCACAAATCAGATTCTTCTGAGGAGTTCCCAGTACATTATCCTTTCCCCTGAGTAATTACCTTAACAAGCTCCAGCTGTTTTATTCTCAGAAGGTTTACTCCCTGATATACAGCTGCCTACCCCATTCGTAAGTGCAGGTCCTAAATGAGCTTTTTTCTCTGTTCCCTCACCACAATCCAGATTCTTTTGGGGAGTTACCAGTACAGTAACCATACCAGGAAATACTTAATTTATTAAGCTACTGCTTTTCTTATCTCAGTGGAGATATTTACTGATAAACAGCTACCTACGCAGCATGTTCATGTCGTTCCTAAATGAGCTTTTATCTCTCTGCCCTCACCATAAATTCAGATTCTTCTGAGGAGTTCCCAGTACATTATCCTTTCCTGTGTAATTACCTTAACAAGCTCCAGCTGTTTTTATTCTCAGAAGGTTTACTCCCTGATATACAGCTGCCTACCCCCTTCGTAAGTGCAGGTCCTAAATGAGCTTTTTTCTCTGTTCCCTCACCACAATCCAGATTCTTTTGGGGAGTTACCAGTACAGTAACCATACCAGGAAGTACTTAATTTATTAAGCTACTGCTTTTCTTAATCTCAGTGGAGATATTTACTGATAAACAGCTACCTACGCAGCATGTTCATGTCGTTCCTAAATGAGCTTTTCTCTCTCTGCCCTCACCACAAATAAGATTCTTCTGAGGAGTTCCCAGTACATTATCCTTTCCCCTGTGTAATTACCTTAACAAGCTCCAGCTGTTTTTATTCTCAGAAGGTTTACTCCCTGATATACAGCTGCCACCCCCTTCGTAAGTGCAGGTCCTAAATGAGCTTTTTTCTCTGTTCCCTCACCACAATCCAGATTCTTTTGGGGAGTTACCAGTACAGTAACCATACCAGGAAGTACTTAATTTATTAAGCTACTGCTTTTCTTAATCTCAGTGGAGATATTTACTGATAAACAGCTACCTACGCAGCATGTTCATGTCGTTCCTAAATGAGCTTTTATCTCTCTGCCCTCACCACAAATCAGATTCTTCTGAGGAGTTCCCAGTACATTATCCTTTCCCCTGGTAATTACCTTAACAAGCTCCAGCTGTTTTTATTCTCAGAAGGTTTACTCCCTGATATACAGCTGCCTACCCCCTTCGTAAGTGCAGGTCCTAAATGAGCTTTTTTCTCTGTTCCCTCACCACAATCCAGATTCTTTTGGGGAGTTACCAGTACAGTAACCATACCAGGAAGTACTTAATTTATTAAGCTACTGCTTTTCTTAATCTCAGTGGAGATATTTACTGATAAACAGCTACCTACGCAGCATGTTCATGTCGTTCCTAAATGAGCTTTTATCTCTCTGCCCTCACCACAAATCAGATTCTTCTGAGGAGTTCCCAGTACATTATCCTTTCCCCTGTGTAATTACCTTAACAAGCTCCAGCTGTTTTTATTCTCAGAAGGTTTACTCCCTGATATACAGCTGCCTACCCCCTTCGTAAGTGCAGGTCCTAAATGAGCTTTTTTCTCTGTTCCCTCACCACAATCCAGATTCTTTTGGGGAGTTACCAGTACAGTAACCATACCAGGAAGTACTTAATTTATTAAGCTACTGCTTTTCTTAATCTCAGTGGAGATATTTACTGATAAACAGCTACCTACGCAGCATGTTCATGTCGTTCCTAAATGAGCTTTTATCTCTCTGCCCTCACCACAAATCAGATTCTTCTGAGGAGTTCCCAGTACATTATCCTTTCCCCTGTGTAATTACCTTAACAAGCTCCATCTGTTTTTATTCTCAGAAGGTTTCCTCCCTGATATACAGCTGCCTACCCCCTTCGTAAGTGCAGGTCCTAAATGAGCTTTTTTCTCTGTTCCCTCACCACAATCCAGATTCTTTTGGGGAGTTACCAGTACAGTAACCATACCAGGAAGTACTTAATTTATTAAGCTACTGCTTTTCTTAATCTCAGTGGAGATATTTACTGATAAACAGCTACCTACGCAGCATGTTCATGTCGTTCCTAAATGAGCTTTTATCTCTCTGCCCTCACCACAAATCAGATTCTTCTGAGGAGTTCCCAGTACATTATCCTTTCCCCTGTGTAATTACCTTAACAAGCTCCAGCTGTTTTTATTCTCAGAAGGTTTACTCCCTGATATACAGCTGCCTACCCCCTTCGTAAGTGCAGGTCCTAAATGAGCTTTTTTCTCTGTTCCCTCACCACAATCCAGATTCTTTTGGGGAGTTACCAGTACAGTAACCATACCAGGAAGTACTTAATTTATTAAGCTACTGCTTTTCTTAATCTCAGTGGAGATATTTACTGATAAACAGCTACCTAAGCAGCATGTTCATGTCGTTCCTAAATGAGCTTTTATCTCTCTGCCCTCACCACAAATCAGATTCTTCTGAGGAGTTCCCAGTACATTATCCTTTCCCCTGTGTAATTACCTTAACAAGCTCCAGCTGTTTTTATTCTCAGAAGGTTTCCTCCCTGATATACAGCTGCCTACCCCCTTCGTAAGTGCAGGTCCTAAATGAGCTTTTTTCTCTGTTCCCTCACCACAATCCAGATTCTTTTGGGGAGTTACCAGTACAGTAACCATACCAGGAAGTACTTAATTTATTAAGCTACTGCTTTTCTTAATCTCAGTGGAGATATTTACTGATAAACAGCTACCTACGCAGCATGTTCATGTCGTTCCTAAATGAGCTTTTATCTCTCTGCCCTCACCACAAATCAGATTCTTCTGAGGAGTTCCCAGTACATTATCCTTTCCCCTGTGTAATTACCTTAACAAGCTCCAGCTGTTTTTATTCTCAGAAGGTTTACTCCCTGATATACAGCTGCCTACCCCCTTCGTAAGTGCAGGTCCTAAATGAGCTTTTTTCTCTGTTCCCTCACCACAATCCAGATTCTTTTGGGAGTTACCAGTACAGTAACCATACCAGGAAGTACTTAATTTATTAAGCTACTGCTTTTCTTAATCTCAGTGGAGATATTTACTGATAAACAGCTACCTACGCAGCATGTTCATGTCGTTCCTAAATGAGCTTTTATCTCTCTGCCCTCACCACAAATCAGATTCTTCTGAGGAGTTCCCAGTACATTATCCTTTCCCCTGTGTAATTACCTTAACAAGCTCCAGCTGTTTTTATTCTCAGAAGGTTTCCTCCCTGATATACAGCTGCCTACCCCCTTCGTAAGTGCAGGTCCTAAATGAGCTTTTTTCTCTGTTCCCTCACCACAATCCAGATTCTTTTGGGGAGTTACCAGTACAGTAACCATACCAGGAAGTACTTAATTTATTAAGCTACTGCTTTTCTTAATCTCAGTGGAGATATTTACTGATAAACAGCTACCTACGCAGCATGTTCATGTCGTTCCTAAATGAGCTTTTATCTCTCTGCCCTCACCACAAATCAGATTCTTCTGAGGAGTTCCCAGTACATTATCCTTTCCCCTGTGTAATTACCTTAACAAGCTCCAGCTGTTTTTATTCTCAGAAGGTTTACTCCCTGATATACAGCTGCCTACCCCCTTCGTAAGTGCAGGTCCTAAATGAGCTTTTTTCTCTGTTCCCTCACCACAATCCAGATTCTTTTGGGGAGTTACCAGTACAGTAACCATACCAGGAAGTACTTAATTTATTAAGCTACTGCTTTTCTTAATCTCAGTGGAGATATTTACTGATAAACAGCTACCTACGCAGATGTTCATGTCGTTCCTAAATGAGCTTTTATCTCTCTGCCCTCACCACAAATCAGATTCTTCTGAGGAGTTCCCAGTACATTATCCTTTCCCCTGTGTAATTACCTTAACAAGCTCCAGCTGTTTTTATTCTCAGAAGTTTACTCCCTGATATACAGCTGCCTACCCCCTTCGTAAGTGCAGGTCCTAAATGAGCTTTTTTCTCTGTTCCCTCACCACAATCCAGATTCTTTTGGGGAGTTACCAGTACAGTAACCATACCAGGAATACTTAATTTATTAAGCTACTGCTTTTCTTAATCTCAGTGGAGATATTTACTGATAAACAGCTACCTACGCAGCATGTTCATGTCGTTCCTAAATGAGCTTTTATCTCTCTGCCCTCACCACAAATCAGATTCTTCTGAGGAGTTCCCAGTACATTATCCTTTCCCCTGTGTAATTACCTTAACAAGCTCCAGCTGTTTTTATTCTCAGAAGGTTTAATCCCTGATATACAGCTGCCTACCCCCTTCGTAAGTGCAGGTCCTAAATGAGCTTTTTTCACTGTTCCCTCACCACAATCCAGATTCTTTTGGGGAGTTACCAGTACAGTAACCATACCAGGAAGTACTTAATTTATTAAGCTACTGCTTTTCTTAATCTCAGTGGAGATATTTACTGATAAACAGCTACCTACGCAGCATGTTCATGTCGTTCCTAAATGAGCTTTTATCTCTCTGCCCTCACCACAAATCAGATTCTTCTGAGGAGTTCCCAGTACATTATCCTTTCCCCTGTGTAATTACCTTAACAAGCTCCAGCTGTTTTTATTCTCAGAAGGTTTACTCCCTGATATACAGCTGCCTACCCCCTTCGTAAGTGCAGGTCCTAAATGAGCTTTTTTCTCTGTTCCCTCACCACAATCCAGATTCTTTTGGGAGTTACCAGTACAGTAACCATACCAGGAATACTTAATTTATTAAGCTACTGCTTTTCTTAATCTCAGTGGAGATATTTACTGATAAACAGCTACCTACGCAGCATGTTCATGTCGTTCCTAAATGAGCTTTTATCTCTCTGCCCTCACCACAAATCAGATTTTTCTGAGGAGTTCCCAGTACATTATCCTTTCCCCTGTGTAATTACCTTAACAAGCTCCAGCTGTTTTTATTCTCAGAGGGTTTCCTCCCTGTATACAGCTGCCTACCCCCTTCGTAATTGCAGGTCCTAAATGAGCTTTTTTCTCTGTTCCCTCACCACAATCCAGATTCTTTTGGGGAGTTACCAGTACAGTAACCATACCAGGAAGTACTTAATTTATTAAGCTACTGCTTTTCTTAATCTCAGTGGAGATATTTACTGATAAACAGCTGCCTAAGCTGCATGTTCATGTCGTTCCTAAATGAGCTTTTTTCTCTCTGCCCTCACCACAAATCAGATTCTTCTGAGGAGTTCCCAGTACATTATCCTTTCCCCTGTGTAATTACCTTAACAAGCTCCAGCTGTTTTTATTCTCAGAAGGTTTACTCCCTGATATACTGCTGCCTACCCCCTCCGTAAGTGCAGGTCCTAAATGAGCTTTTTTCTCTGTTCCCTCACCACAATCCAGATTCTTTTGGGGAGTTACCAGTACAATAACCATACCAGGAAGTACTTAATTTATTAAGCTACTGCTTTTCTTAATCTCAGTGGAGATATTTACTGATAAACAGCTACCTACGCAGCATGTTCATGTCGTTCCTAAATGAGCTTTTATCTCTCTGCCCTCACCACAAATCAGATTCTTCTGTGGAGTTCCCAGTACACTATCCTTTCCCCTGTGTAATTACCTTAACAAGCTCCAGCTGTTTTTATTCTCAGAAGGTTTACTCCCTGATATACAGCTGACTACCCCCTTCGTAAGTGCAGGTTCAAAATGAGCTTTTTTCTCTGTTCCCTCACCACAATCCAGATTCTTTTGGGGAGTTACCAGTACAGTATCCATACCAGGAAGTACTTAATTTATTAAGCTACTGCTTTTCTTAATCTCAGTGGAGATATTTACTGATAAACAGCTACCTAC
Organism: Perognathus longimembris pacificus; assembly: GCF_023159225.1. Lineage (NCBI taxonomy): Eukaryota > Metazoa > Chordata > Mammalia > Rodentia > Heteromyidae > Perognathus > Perognathus longimembris. Next base: position 13,527 of record NW_025958917.1, on the reverse strand, counting down.
GCAGTATGTTCATGTCGTTCCTCAATGAGCTTTTCTCTCTCTGCCCTCGCCACAAATCAGATTCTTCTGAGGAGTTCCCAGTACATTATCCTTTCCCCTGTGTAATTACCTTAACAAGCTCCAGCTGTTTTTATTCTCAGAAGGTTTACTCCCTGATATACAGCTGCCTACTCCCTTCGTAAGTGCAGGTCCTAAATGAGCTTTTTTCTCTGTTCCCTCACCACAATCCAGATACTTTTGGGGAGTTACCAGTACAGTAACCATACCAGGAAGTACTTAATTTATTAATCTACTGCTTTTCTTAATCTCAGTGGAGATATTTACTGATAAACAGCTACCTACGCAGCATGTTCATGTCGTTCCTAAATGAGCTTTTATCTCTCTCCCCTCACCACAAATCAGATTCTTCGGAGGAGTTCCCAGTACATTATCCTTTCCCCTGTGTAATTACCTTAACAAGCTCCAGCTGTTTTTATTCTCAGAAGGTTTACTCCCTGACATACACCTGCCTACCCCCTTCGTAAGTGCAGGTCCTAAATGAGCTTTTTTCTCTGTTCCCTCACCACAATCCAGATTCTTTTGGGGAGTTACCAGTACAGTAACCATACCAGGAAGTACTTAATTTATTAAGCTACTGCTTTTCTTAATCTCAGGGGAGATATTTACTGATAAACAGCTACCTACGCAGCATGTTCATGTCGTTCCTAAATGAGCTTTTATCTCTCTGCCCTCACCACAAATCAGATTCTTCTGAGGAGTTCCCAGTACATTATCCTTTCCCCTGTGTAATTACCTTAACAAGCTCCAGCTGTTTTTATTCTCAGAAGATTTACTCCCTGATATACAGCTGCCAACCCCCTTCGTAAGTGCAGGTCCTAAATGAGCTTTTTCTCTGTTCCCTCACCACAATCCAGATTCTTTTGGGGAGTTACCAGTACAGTAACCATACCAGGAAGTACTTAATTTATTAAGCTACTGCTTTTCTTAATCTCAGTGGAGATATTTACTGATAAACAGCTACCTACGCAGCATGTTCATGTCGTTCCTAAATGAGCTTTTATCTCTCTGCCCTCACCACAAATCAGATTCTTCTGAGGAGTTCCCAGTACATTATCCTTTCCCCTGTGTAATTACCTTAACAAGCTCCAGCTGTTTTTATTCTCAGAAGGTTTACTCCCTGATATACAGCTGCCTACCCCCTTCGTAAGTGCAGGTCCTAAATGAGCTTTTTTCTCTGTTCCCTCACCACAATCCAGATTCTTTTGGGGAGTTACCAGTACAGTAACCATACCAGGAAGTACTTAATTTATTAAGCTACTGCTTTTCTTAATCTCAGTGGAGATATTTACTGATAAACAGCTACCTACGCAGCATGTTCATGTCGTTCCTAAATGAGCTTTTATCTCTCTGCCCTCACCACAAATCAGATTCTTCTGAGGAGTTCCCAGTACATTATCCTTTCCCCTGTGGACTTACCTTAACAAGCTCCAGCTGTTTTTATTCTCAGAAGGTTTACTCCCTGACATACATCTGCCTACCCCCTTCGTAAGTGCAGGTCCTAAATGAGCTTTTTTCTCTGTTCCCTCACCACAATCCAGATTCTTTTGGGGAGTTACCAGTACAGTAACCATACCAGGAAGTACTTAATTTATTAAGCTACTGCTTTTCTTAATCTCAGTGGAGATATTTACTGATAAACAGCTACCTACGCAGCATGTTCATGTCGTTACTAAATGAGCTTTTATCTCTCTGCCCTCACCACAAATGAGATTCTGCTGAGGAGTTCCCAGTACATTATCCTTTCCCCTGTGTACTTACCTTAACAAGCTCCAGCTGTTTTTATTCTCAGAAGGTTTACTCACTGACATACAGCTGCCTACCCCCTTCGTAAGTGCAGGTCCTAAATGAGCTTTTTTCTCTGTTCCCTCACCACAATCCAGATTCTTTTGGGGAGTTACCAGTACAGTAACCATACCAGGAAGTACTTAATTTATTAAGCTACTGCTTTTCTTAATCTCAGTGGAGATATTTACTGATAAACAGCTACCTACGCAGCAAGTTCATGTCGTTCCTAAATGAGCTTTTATCTCTCTGCCCTCACCACAAATCAGATTCTTCTGAGGAGTTCCCAGTACATTATCATTTCCCCTGTGTAATTACCTTAACAAGCTCCAGCTGTTTTTATTCTCAGAAGGTTTACTCCCTGATATACAGCTGCCTACCCCCTTCGTAAGTGCAGGTCCTAAATGAGCTTTTTTCTCTGTTCCCTCACCACAATCCAGATTCTTTTGGGGAGTTACCAGTACAGTAACCATACCAGGAAGTACTTAATTTATTAAGCTACTGCTTTTCTTAATCTCAGTGGAGATATTTACTGATAAACAGCTACCTACGCAGCATGTTCATGTCGTTCCTAAATGAGCTTTTATCTCTCTGCCCTCACCACAAATCACATTCTTCTGAGGAGTTCCCAGTACATTATCCTTTCCCCTGTGTAATTACCTTAACAAGCTCCGGCTGTATTTATTCTCAGAAGGTTTACTCCCTGATATACAGCTGCCTACCCCCTTCGTAAGTGCAGGTCCTAAATGAGCTTTTTTCTCTGTTCCCTCACCACAATCCAGATTCTTTTGGGGAGTTACCAGTACAGTAACCATACCAGGAAGTACTTAATTTATTAAGCTACTGCTTTTCTTAATCTCAGTGGAGATATTTACTGATAAACAGCTACCTACGCAGCATGTTCATGTCGTTCCTAAATGAGCTTTTTTCTCTCTGCCCTCACCACAAATCAGATTCTTCTGAGGAGTTCCCAGTACATTATCCTTTCCCCTGTGTAATTACCTTAACAATCTTCAGCTGTTTTTATTCTCAGAAGGTTTAATCCCTGATATACAGCTGCCTACCCCCTTCGTAAGTGCAGGTCCTATATGAGCTTTTTTCTCTGTTCCCTCACCACAATCCAGATTCTTTTGGGGAGTTACCAGTAAAGTAACCATACCAGGAAGTACTTAATTTATTAAGCTACTGCTTTTCTTAATCTCAGTGGAGATATTTACTGATAAACAGCTACCTACGCAGCATGTTCATGTCGTTCCTAAATGAGCTTTTATCTCTCTGCCCTCACCACAAATCAGATTCTTCTGAGGAGTTCCCAGTACATTATCCTTTCCCCTGTGTAATTACCTTAACAAGCTCCAGCTGTTTTTATTCTCAGAGGTTTCCTCCCTGTATACAGCTGCCTACCCCCTTCGTAATTGCAGGTCCTAAATGAGCTTTTTTCTCTGTTCCCTCACCACAATCCAGATTCTTTTGGGGAGTTACCAGTACAGTAACCATACCAGGAAGTACTTAATTTATTAAGCTACTGCTTTTCTTAATCTCAGTGGAGATATTTACTGATAAACAGCTACCTAAGCTGCATGTTCATGTCGTTCCTAAATGATCTTTTTTCTCTCTGCCCTCACCACAAATCAGATTCTTCTGAGGAGTTCCCAGTACATTATCCTTTCCCCTGTGTAATTACCTTAACAAGCTCCAGCTGTTTTTATTCTCAGAAGGTTTACTCCCTGATATACTGCTGCCTACCCACTCCGTAAGTGCAGGTCCTAAATGAGCTTTTTTCTCTGTTCCCTCACCACAATCCAGATTCTTTTGGGGAGTTACCAGTACAATAACCATACCAGGAAGTACTTAATTTATTAAGCTACTGCTTTTCTTAATCTCAGTGGAGATATTTACTGATAAACAGCTACCTACGCAGCATGTTCATGTCGTTCCTAAATGAGCTTTTATCTCTCTGCCCTCACCACAAATCAGATTCTTCTGTGGAGTTCCCAGTACACTATCCTTTCCCCTGTGTAATTACCTTAACAAGCTCCAGCTGTTTTTATTCTCAGAAGGTTTACTCCCTGATATACAGCTGACTACCCCCTTCGTAAGTGCAGGTTCAAAATGAGCTTTTTTCTCTGTTCCCTCACCACAATCCAGATTCTTTTGGGGAGTTACCAGTACAGTATCCATACCAGGAAGTACTTAATTTATTAAGCTACTGCTTTTCTTAATCTCAGTGGAGATATTTACTGATAAACAGCTACCTACGCAGTATGTTCATGTCGTTCCTCAATGAGCTTTTCTCTCTCTGCCCTCGCCACAAATCAGATTCTTCTGAGGAGTTCCCAGTACATTATCCTTTCCCCTGTGTAATTACCTTAACAAGCTCCAGCTGTTTTTATTCTCAGAAGGTTTACTCCCTGATATACAGCTGCCTACTCCCTTCGTAAGTGCAGGTCCTAAATGAGCTTTTTTCTCTGTTCCCTCACCACAATCCAGATACTTTTGGGGAGTTACCAGTACAGTAACCATACCAGGAAGTACTTAATTTATTAATCTACTGCTTTTCTTAATCTCAGTGGAGATATTTACTGATAAACAGCTACCTACGCAGCATGTTCATGTCGTTCCTAAATGAGCTTTTATCTCTCTCCCCTCACCACAAATCAGATTCTTCGGAGGAGTTCCCAGTACATTATCCTTTCCCCTGTGTAATTACCTTAACAAGCTCCAGCTGTTTTTATTCTCAGAAGGTTTACTCCCTGACATACACCTGCCTACCCCCTTCGTAAGTGCAGGTCCTAAATGAGCTTTTTTCTCTGTTCCCTCACCACAATCCAGATTCTTTTGGGGAGTTACCAGTACAGTAACCATACCAGGAAGTACTTAATTTATTAAGCTACTGCTTTTCTTAATCTCAGTGGAGATATTTACTGATAAACAGCTACCTAAGCTTCATGTTCATGTCGTTCCTAAATGAGCTTTTATCTCTCTGCCCTCACCACAAATCAGATTCTTCTGAGGAGTTCCCAGTACTTTATCCTTTCCCCTGTGTAATTACCTTAACAAGCTCCAGCTGTTTTTATTCTCAGAAGGTTTAATCCCTGATATACAGCTGCCTACCCCCTTCGTAAGTGCAAGTCCTAAATGAGCTTTTTTCTCTGTTCCCTCACCACAATCCAGATTCTTTTGAGGAGTTACCAGTACAGTAACCATACCAGGAAGTACTTAATTTATTAAGCTACTGCTTTTCTTAATTTCAGCGGAGATATTTACTGATAAACAGCTACCTACGGAGCATGTTCATGTCTTTCCTAAATGAGCTTTTATCTCTCTGCCCTCACCACAAATCAGATTCTTCTGAGGAGTTCCCAGTACATTATCCTTTCCCCTGTGTAATAACCTTAACAAGCTCCAGCTGTTTTTATTCTCAGAAGGTTTACTCCCTGATATACAGCTGCCTACCCCCTTCGTAAGTGCAGGTCCTAAATGAGCTATTTTCTCTGTTCCCTCACCACAATCCAGATTCTTTTGGGGAGTTACCAGTACAGTAACCATACCAGGAAGTACTTAATTTATTAAGCTACTGCTTTTCTTAATCTCAGTGGAGATATTTACTGATAAACAGCTATCTACGCAGCATGTTCATGTCGTTCCTAAATGAGCTTTTTTCTCTCTGCCCTCACCACAAATCAGATTCTTCTGAGGAGTTCCCAGTACATTATCCTTTCCCCTGTGTAATTACCTTAACAATCTTCAGCTGTTTTTATTCTCAGAAGGTTTAATCCCTGATATACAGCTGCCTACCCCCTTCGTAAGTGCAGGTCCTATATGAGCTTTTTTTCTCTGTTCCCTCACCACAATCCAGATTCTTTTGGGGAGTTACCAGTATAGTAACCATACCAGGAAGTACTTAATTTATTAAGCTACTGCTTTTCTTAATCTCAGGGGAGATATTTACTGATAAACAGCTACCTACGCAGCATGTTCATGTCGTTCCTAAATGAGCTTTTATCTCTCTGCCCTCACCACAAATCAGATTCTTCTGAGGAGTTCCCAGTACATTATCCTTTCCCCTGTGTAATTACCTTAACAAGCTCCAGCTGTTTTTATTCTCAGAAGATTTACTCCCTGATATACAGCTGCCAACCCCCTTCGTAAGTGCAGGTCCTAAATGAGCTTTTTCTCTGTTCCCTCACCACAATCCAGATTCTTTTGGGGAGTTACCAGTACAGTAACCATACCAGGAAGTACTTAATTTATTAAGCTACTGCTTTTCTTAATCTCAGTGGAGATATTTACTGATAAACAGCTACCTACGCAGCATGTTCATGTCGTTCCTAAATGAGCTTTTATCTCTCTGCCCTCACCACAAATCAGATTCTTCTGAGGAGTTCCCAGTACATTATCCTTTCCCCTGTGTAATTACCTTAACAAGCTCCAGCTGTTTTTATTCTCAGAAGGTTTACTCCCTGATATACAGCTGCCTACCCCCTTCGTAAGTGCAGGTCCTAAATGAGCTTTTTTCTCTGTTCCCTCACCACAATCCAGATTCTTTTGGGGAGTTACCAGTACAGTAACCATACCAGGAAGTACTTAATTTATTAAGCTACTGCTTTTCTTAATCTCAGTGGAGATATTTACTGATAAACAGCTACCTACGCAGCATGTTCATGTCGTTTCTAAATGAGCTTTTATCTCTCTGCCCTCACCACAAATCAGATTCTTCTGAGGAGTTCCCAGTACATTATCCTTTCCCCTGTGTACTTACCTTAACAAGCTCCAGCTGTTTTTATTCTCAGAAGGTTTACTCCCTGACATACATCTGCCTACCCCCTTCGTAAGTGCAGGTCCTAAATGAGCTTTTTTCTCTGTTCCCTCACCACAATCCAGATTCTTTTGGGGAGTTACCAGTACAGTAACCATACCAGGAAGTACTTAATTTATTAAGCTACTGCTTTTCTTAATCTCAGTGGAGATATTTACTGATAAACAGCTACCTACGCAGCATGTTCATGTCGTTCCTAAATGAGCTTTTATCTCTCTGCCCTCACCACAAATCACATTCTTCTGAGGAGTTCCCAGTACATTATCCTTTCCCCTGTGTAATTACCTTAACAAGCTCCGGCTGTATTTATTCTCAGAAGGTTTACTCCCTGATATACAGCTGCCTACCCACTTCGTAAGTGCAGGTCCTAAATGAGCTTTTTTCTCTGTTCCCTCACCACAATCCAGATTCTTTTGGGGAGTTACCAGTACAGTAACCATACCAGGAAGTACTTAATTTATTAAGCTACTGCTTTTCTTAATCTCAGTGGAGATATTTACTGATAAACAGCTACCTACGCAGCATGTTCATGTCGTTCCTAAATGAGCTTTTTTCTCTCTGCCCTCACCACAAATCAGATTCTTCTGAGGAGTTCCCAGTACATTATCCTTTCCCCTGTGTAATTACCTTAACAATCTTCAGCTGTTTTTATTCTCAGAAGGTTTAATCCCTGATATACAGCTGCCTACCCCCTTCGTAAGTGCAGGTCCTATATGAGCGTTTTTCTCTCTTCCCTCACCACAATCCAGATTCTTTTGGGGAGTTACCAGTAAAGTAACCATACCAGGAAGTACTTAATTTATTAAGCTACTGCTTTTCTTAATCTCAGTGGAGATATTTACTGATAAACAGCTACCTACGCAGCATGTTCATGTCGTTCCTAAATGAGCTTTTATCTCTCTGCCCTCACCACAAATCAGATTCTTCTGAGGAGTTCCAGTACATTATCCTTTCCCCTGTGTAATTACCTTAACAAGCTCCAGCTGTTTTTATTCTCAGAAGTTTACTCCCTGATATACAGCTGCCTACCCCCTTCGTAAGTGCAGGTCCTAAATGAGCTTTTTCTCTGTTCCATCACCACAATCCAGATTCTTTTGGGGAGTTACCAGTACAGTAACCATACCAGGAAGTACTTAATTTATTAAGCTACTGCTTTTCTTAATCTCAGTGGAGATATTTACTGATAAACAGCTACCTACGCAGCATGTTCATGTCGTTCCTAAATGAGCTTTTATCTCTCTGCCCTCACCACAAATCAGATTCTTCTGAGGAGTTCCCAGTACATTATCCTTTCCCCTGTGTAATTACCTTAACAAGCTCCAGCTGTTTTTATTCTCAGAAGGTTTACTCCCTGATATACAGCTGCCAACCCCCTTCGTAAGTGCAGGTCCTAAATGAGCTTTTTTCTCTGTTCCCTCACCACAATCCAGATTCTTTTGGGGAGTTACCAGTAGAGTAACCATACCAGGAAGTACTTAATTTATTCAGCTACTGCTTTTCTTAATCTCAGTGGAGATATTTACTGATAAACAGCTACCTACGCACCATGTTCATGTCGTTCCTAAATGAGCTTTGATCTCTCTGCCCTCACCACAAATCAGATTCTTCTGAGGAGTTCCCAGTACATTATCCTTTCCCTGTGTAATTACCTTAACAAGCTCCAGCTGTTTTTATTCTCAGAAGGTTTACTCCCTGATATACAGCTGCCTACCCCCTTCGTAAGTGCAGGTGCTAAATGAGCATTTTTCTCTGTTCCCTCACCACAATCCAGATTCTTTTGGGGAGTTACCAGTACAGTAACCATACCAGGAAGTACTTAATTTATTAAGCTACTGCTTTTCTTAATCTCAGTGGAGATATTTACTGATAAACAGCTACCTACGCAGCATGTTCATGTCGTTCCTAAATGAGCTTTTATCTCTCGGCCTCAACACAAATCAGATTCTTCTGAGGAGTTCCCAGTACATTATCCTTTCCCCTGTGTAATTACCTTAACAAGCTCCAGCTGTTTTTATTCTCAGAAGGTTTACTCCCTGATATACAGCTGCCTACCCCCTTCGTAAGTGCAGGTCCTAAATGAGCTTTTTTCTCTGTTCCCTCACCACAATCCAGATTCTTTTGGTGAGTTACCAGTACAGTAACCATACCAGAAGTACTTAGTTTATTAAGCTACTGCTTTACTTAATCTCAGTGGAGATATTTTACTGATAAACAGCTACCTACGCAGCATGTTCATGTCGTTCCTAAAAGAGCTTTTATCTCTCTGCCCTCACCACAAATCAGATTCTTCTGAGGAGTTCCCAGTACATTATCCTTTCCCCTGTGTAATTACCTTAACAAGCTCCAGCTGTTTTTATTCTCAGAAGGTTTCCTCCCTGATATACAGCTGCCTACCCCCTTCGTAAGTGCAGGTCCGAAATGAGCTTTTTTCTCTGTTCCCTCACCAGAGTCCATATTCTTTTGGGGAGTTACCAGTACAGTAACCATACCAGGAAGTACTTAATTTATTAAGCTACTGCTATTCTTAATCTCAGTGGAGATATTTACTGATAAACAGCTACCTACGCAGCATGTTCATGTCGTTCCTAAATGAGCTTTTATCTCTCTGCCCTCACCACAAATGAGATTCTGCTCAGGAGTTCCCAGTACATTATCCTTTCCCCTGTGTACTTACCTTAACAAGCTCCAGCTGTTTTTATTCTCAGAAGGTTTACTCACTGACATACAGCTGCCTACCCCCTTCGTAAGTGCAGGTCCTAAATGAGCTTTTTTCTCTGTTCCCTCACCACAATCCAGATTCTTTTGGGGAGTTACCAGTACAGTAACCATACCAGGAAGTACTTAATTTATTAAGCTACTGCTTTTCTTAATCTCAGTGGAGATATTTACTGATAAACAGCTACCTACGCAGCAAGTTCATTTCGTTCTTAAATGACCTTTTATCTCTCTGCCCTCACCACAAATCAGATTCTTCTCAGGAGTTCTCAGTACATTATCATTTCCCCTGTGTAATTACCTTAACAAGCTCCAGCTGTTTTTATTCTCAGAAGGTTTACTCCCTGATATACAGCTGCCTACCCCCTTCGTAAGTGCAGGTCCTAAATGAGCTTTTTTCTCTGTTCCCTCACCACAATCCAGATTTCTTTTGGGGAGTTACCAGTACAGTAACCATACCAGGAAGTACTTAATTTATTAAGCTACTGCTTTTCTTAATCTCAGTGGAGATATTTACTGATAAACAGCTACCTACGCAGCATGTTCATGTCGTTCCTAAATGAGCTTTTATCTCTCTGCCCTCACCACAAATCACATTCTTCTGAGGAGTTCCCAGTACATTATCCTTTCCCCTGTGTAATTACCTTAACAAGCTCCGGCTGTATTTATTCTCAGAAGGTTTACTCCCTGATATACAGCTGCCTACCCCCTTCGTAAGTGCAGGTCCTAAATGAGCTTTTTTCTCTGTTCCCTCACCACAATCCAGATTCTTTTGGGGAGTTACCAGTACAGTAACCATACCAGGAAGTACTTAATTTATTAAGCTACTGCTTTTCTTAATCTCAGTGGAGATATTTACTGATAAACAGCTACCTACGCAGCATGTTCATGTCGTTCCTAAATGAGCTTTTTTCTCTCTGCCCTCACCACAAATCAGATTCTTCTGAGGAGTTCCCAGTACATTATCCTTTCCCCTGTGTAATTACCTTAACAATCTTCAGCTGTTTTATTCTCAGAAGGTTTAATCCCTGATATACAGCTGCCTACCCCCTTCGTAAGTGCAGGTCCTATATGAGCGTTTTTCTCTCTTCCCTCACCACAATCCAGATTCTTTTGGGGAGTTACCAGTAAAGTAACCATACCAGGAAGTACTTAATTTATTAAGCTACTGCTTTTCTTAATCTCAGTGGAGATATTTACTGATAAACAGCTACCTACGCAGCATGTTCATGTCGTTCCTACATGAGCTTTTATCTCTCTGCCCTCACCACAAATCAGATTCTTCTGAGGAGTTCCCAGTACATTATCCTTTCCCTGTGTAATTACCTAACAAGCTCCAGCTGTTTTTATTCTCAGAAGGTTTACTCCCTGATATACAGCTGCCTACCCCCTTCGTAAGTGCAGGTCCTAAATGAGCTTTTTTCTCTGTTCCCTCACCACAATCCAGATTCTTTGTGGAGTTACCAGTACAGTAACCATACCAGGAAGTACTTAATTTATTAAGCTACTGCTTTTCTTAATCTCAGTGGAGATATTTACTGATAAACAGCTACGTACGCAGCATGTTCATGTCGTTCCTAAATGAGCTTTTATCTCTCTGCCCTCACCACAAATCAGAATCTTCTGAGGAGTTCCCAGTACATTATCCTTTCCCCTGTGTAATTACCTTAACAAGCTCCAGCTGTTTTTATTCTCAGAGGTTTCCTCCCTGATATACAGCTGCCTACCCCCTTCGTAAGTGCAGGTCCTAAATGAGCTTTTTTCTCTGTTCCCTCACCACAATCCAGATTCTTTTGGGGAGTTACCAGTACAGTAACCATACCAGGAAGTACTTAATTTATTAAGCTACTGCTTTTCTTAATCTCAGTGGAGATATTTACTGATAAACAGCTACCTACGCAGCATGTTCATGTCGTTCCTAAATGAGCTTTTATCTCTCTGCCCTCACCACAAATCATATTCTTCTGAGGAGTTCCAGTACATTATCCTTTCCCCTTTGTAATTACCTTAACAAGCTCCAGCTGTTTTTATTCTCAGAAGGTTTACTCCCTGATATACAGCTGCCTACCCCCTTCGTAAGTGCAGGTCCTAAATGAGCTTTTTTCTCTGTTCCCTCACCACAATCCAGATTCTTTTGGGGAGTTACCAGTACAGTAACCATACCAGGAAGTACTTAATTTATTGAGCTACTGCTTTTCTTTATCACAGTGGAGATATTTACTGATAAACAGCTACCTACGCAGCATGTTCATGTCGTTCCTAAATGAGCTTTTATCTCTCTGCCCTCACCATAAATGAGATTCTTCTGAGGAGTTCCCAGTACATTATCCTTTCCCCTGTGTAGTTACCTTAACAAGCTCCAGCTGTTTTATTCTCAGAAGGTTTACTCCCTGATATACAGCTGCCTACCCCCTTCGTAAGTGCAGGTCCCAAATGAGCTTTTTTCTCTGTTCCCTCACCACAATCCAGATTCTTTTAGGGAGTTACCAGTACAGTAACCATACCAGGAAGTACTTAATTTATTAAGATACTGCTTTTCTTAATCTCAGTGGAGATATTTACTGATAAACAGCTACCTACGCAGCATGTTCATGTCGTTCCTAATGAGCTTTTATCTCTCTGCCCTCACCACAAATCAGATTCTTCTGAGGAGTTCCCAGTACATTATCCTTTCCCCTGTGTAATTACCTTAACAAGCTCCAGCTGTTTTTATTCTCAGAAGGTTTACTCCCTGATATACAGCTGCCTACCCCCTTCGTAAGTGCAGGTCCTAAATGAGCTTTTTTCTCTGTTCCCTCACCACAATCCAGATTCTCTTGGGGAGTTACCAGTACAGTAACCATACCAGGAAGTACTTAATTTATTAAGCTACTGCTTTTCTTAATCTCAGTGGAGATATTTACTGATAAACAGCTACCTACGCAGCATGTTCATGTCGTTCCTAAATGAGCTTTTATCTCTCTGCCCTCACCACAAATCAGATTCTTCTGAGGAGTTCCCAGTACATCATCCTTTCCCATGTGTAATGACCTTAACAAGCTCCAGCTGTTTTTATTCTCAGAAGGTTTACTCCCTGATATACAGCTGCCTACCCCTTCGTAAGTGCAGGTCCTAAATGAGCTTTTTTCTCTGTTCCCTCACCACAATCCAGATTCTTTTGGGGAGTTACCAGTACAGTAACCATACCAGGAAGTACTTAATTTATTAAGCTACTGCTTTTCTTAATCTCAGTGGAGATATTTACTGATAAACAGCTACGTACGCAGCATGTTCATGTCGTTCCTAAATGAGCTTTTATCTCTCTGCCCTCACCACAAATCAGATTCTTCTGAGGAGTTCCCAGTACATTATCCTTTCCCCTGTGTAATTACCTTAACAAGCTCCAGCTGTTTTTATTCTCAGAAGGTTTCCTCCCTGATATACAGCTGCCTACCCCCTTCGTAAGTGCAGGTCCTAAATGAGCTTTTTTCTCTGTTCCCTCACCACAATCCAGATTCTTTTGGGGAGTTACCAGTACAGTAACCATACCAGGAAGTCCTTAATTTATTAAGCTATTGCTTTTCTTAATCTCAGTGGAGATATTTACTGATAAACAGCTACTTACGCAGCATGTTCATGTCGTTCCTAAATGAGCTTTTATCTCTCTGCCCTCACCACAAATCAGATTCTTCTGAGGAGTTCCCAGTACATTATCCTTTCCCCTGTGTAATTACCTTAACAAGCTCCAGCTGTTTTTATTCTCTGAAGGTTTCCTCCCTGATATACAGCTGCCTACCCCCTTCGTAAGTGCATGTCCTTAATGAGCTTTTTTCTCTGTTCCCTCACCACAATCCAGATTCTTTTGGGGAGTTACCAGTACAGTAACCATACCAGGAAGTACTTAATTTATTAAGCTACTGCTTTTCTTAATCTCAGTGGAGATATTTACTGATAAACAGCTACCTACGCAGCATGTTCATGTCGTTCCTAAATGAGCTTTTATCTCTCTGACCTCACCAAAAATCAGATTCTTCTGAGGAGTTCCCAGTACATTATCCTTTCCCCTGTGTAATTACCTTAACAAGCTCCAGCTGTTTTTATTCTCAGAAGGTTTACTCCCTGATATACAGCTGCCTACCCCCTTCGTAAGTGCAGGTCCTAAATGAGCTTTT
>NW_025958916.1:0-30368 GCF_023159225.1 Perognathus longimembris pacificus | reverse complement strand
TAAATGAGCTTTTTTCTCTGTTCCCTCACCACAATCCAGATACTTTGGGGAGTTACTAGTACAGTAACCATGCAGGAAGTACTTAATTCATTAAGCTATTGCTTCTCTTAATCTCAGTGGAGATATTTACTGATAAACAGCTACCTGGGCAGCATTTTCATGTCGTTCCTAAATGAGCTTTTTATTTCTCTCCCCTCACCACAAATCAGATTCTTCCGAGGAGTTCCCAATACATTATCCTTTCCGTTGTGTAATTACCTTAACAAGCTCCAGCTGTTTTTATTCTCAGAAGGTTTACTCACTGATATACAGCTGCCTGCCCCCTTCGTAAGTGCAGGTCCTTAATGAGCTCTTTTCTCTGTTCCCTCACCACAATCCAGATCCAGATTCTTTGGGGAGTTACCAGTACAGTAACCATACCAGGAAGTACTTAATTTATTAAGCTACTGCTTTTTTTAATCTCAGTGGAGATATTTACTGATAAACAGCTACATACGCAGCTTGTTCATGTCGTTCCTCAATGAGCTTTTTATCTCTCTCCCCTCACCACAAATCAGATTCTTCTGAGGAGTTCCCAGTACATTATCCTTTCCCCTGTGTAATTACCTTAACAAGCTCCAGCTGATTTTATTCTCAGAAGCTTTACTCCCGGATATACAGCTGCCTTACCCCCTTCGTAAGTGCAGGTCCTAAATGAGCTTTTTTCTGTTTCCCTCACCACAATCCAGATTCTTTTGGGGAGTTACCAGTACAGTAACCACACCAGGAAGTACTTAATTTATTAAGCTACTGCTTTTCTTAATCTCAGTGGAGATATTTACTGATAAACAGCTACGTACGCAGCATGTTCATGTCGTTCCTAAATGAGCTTTTATCTCTCTCCCCTCACCACAAATCAGATTCTTCTGAGGAGTTCCCAGTACATTATCCTTTCCCCTTGTGTAATTACCTTAACAAGCTCAGCTGTTTTATTCTCAGAAGGTTTACTCCCTGATATACAGCTGCTACCCCCTTCGTAAGTGCAGGTCCTAAATGAGCTTTTTTTCTCTGTTCCCTCACCACAATCCAGACTCTTTTGGGGAGTTACCAGTACAGTAACCATACCAGGAAGTACATAATTCATTAAGCTACTGCTTTTCTTAATCTCAGTCGAGATATTTACTGATAAACAGCTACGTACGCAGCATGTTCATGTCGTTCCTAAATGAGCTTTTATCTCTCTCACCTCACCACAAATCAGATTCTTCTGAGGAGTTCCCAGTACATTATCCTTTCCCCTGTGTAATTACCTTAACAAGCTCCAGCTGTTTTTATTCTCAGAAGGTTTACTCCCTGATATACAACTGCCTACAACCTTCGTAAGTGCAGGTCCTAAATGAGCTTTTTTCTCTGTTGCCTCACCACAATCCAGATTCTTTTGGGGAGTTACCATTACAGTAACCATACCAGCAAGTACTTAGTTTATTAAGCTACTGCTTTTCTTAATCACAGTGGAGATATTTACTGATAAACAGCTACGTACGCAGCATGTTCATGTCGTTCCTAAATGAGCTTTTATCTCTCTCCCCTCACCACAAATCAGATTCTTCTGAGAAGTTCCCAGTACATTATCCTTTCCCATGTGTAATTACCTTAACAAGCTCCAGCTGTTTTAATTCTCAGAAGTTTTACTCCTGATATACAGCTGCCTACCCCCTTCGTAAGTGCAGGTCCTAAATGAGCTTTTTTCTCTGTTCCCTCACCACAATCCAGATTCTTTTGGGGAGTTACCAGTACAGTAACCATACCAGGAAGTACTTAATATATTAAGCTACTGCTTTTCTTAATCTCAGTGGAGATATTTACTGATAAACAGCTTATGCAGCATGTTCATGTCGTTCCTAAATGAGCTTTTATCTCTCTCCCCTCACCACAATTCAGATACTTCTGAGGAGTTCCCAGTACATTATCCTTTCCCCTGTGTAATTACCTTAACAAGCTCCATCTGTTTTTATTCTCAGAAGGTTTACTCACTGATATACAGCTGCCTACCCATTCGTAAGTGCAGGTCTTAAATGAGCTTTTTTCTCTGTTCCTTCACCACAATCCAGATTCTTTTGGGGAGTTACCGGTACAGTAACCATACCAGGAAGTACTTAATTTATTAAGCTACTGCTTTTCTTAATCTCAGTGGAGATATTTACTGATAAACAGCTACCTACGCAGCATGTTGATGTCGTTCCTAAATGAGCTTTTATCTCTCTCCCCTCACCACAAATCAGATTCTTCTGAGGAGTTCCCAGTACATTATCCTTTTCCCTGTGTAATTACCTTAACAAGCTCCAGCTGTTTTTATTCTCAGAAGGTATACTCCCTGATATACAGCTGCCTACCCCCTTCGTAAGTGCAGGTCCTAAATGAGCTTTTTTCTCTGTTGCCTCACCACAATCCAGATTCTTTTGGGGAGTTACCAGTACAGTAACCATACCTGGAAGTACTTAATTTTATTGAGATACTGCTTTTCTTAATCTCAGTGGAGATATTTACTGATAAACAGCTACCTACGCAGCATGTTCATGTCGTTCCTAAATGAGCTTTTATCTCTCTCCCCTCACCAAAAATCAGATTCTTCTGAGGAGTTCCCAGTACATTATCCTTTCCCCTGTGTAATTACCTTAACAAGCTCCAGCTGTTTTTATTCTCAGAAGGTTTACTCCCTGATATACAGCTGCCTACCACCTTCGTAAGTGCAGGTCCTAAATGAGCTTTTTCTCTGTTCCCTCACCACAATCCAGATTCTTTTGGGGAGTTACCAGTACAGTAACCATACCAGGAAGTACTTAATTTATTAAGCTACTGCTTTTCTTAATCTCAGTGGAGATATTTACTGATAAACAGCTACCTACGCAGCATTTCATGTTGTTCCTAAATGAGCTTTTATCTCTCTCCCCTCACCACAAATCAGATTCTTCTGAGGAGTTCCCAGTACATTATCCTTTACCCTGTGTAATTACCTTAACAAGCTCCAGCTGTTTTTATTCTCAGAAGGTTTACTCCCTGATGTACAGCTGCCTACCCCCTTCGTAAGTGCAGGTCCTAAATGAGCTTTTTTCTCTGTTCCCTCACCACAATCCAGATTCTTTTGGGGAGTTACCAGTACAGTAACCATACAGGAAGAACTTAATTTATTTAGCTACTGCTTTTCTTAATCTCAGTGGAGATATTTACTGATAAACAACTACGTATGCAGCATGTTCTTGTCGTTCCTAAATGAGCTTTTATCTCTCTCCCCTCACCATAAATCAGATTCTTCTGAGGAGTTCCAAGTTCATTATCCTTTCCCCTGTGTAATTACCTTAACAAGCTCCAGCTGTTTTTATTCTCAGAAGGTTTACTCCCTGATATACAGCTGCCTACCCCCTTCGCAAGTGCAGGTCCTAAATGAGCTCTTCTCTCTGTTCCCTCACCACAATCCAGATTCTTTTGGGGAGTTACCAGTACAGTAACCATACCAGGAAGTACTTAATTTATTAAGCTACTGCTTTTCTTAATCTCAGGGGAGATATTTACTGATAAACAGCTACCTACGCAGCATGTTCATGTCGTTACTAAATGAGCTTTTATCTCTCTCCCCTCACCACAAATCAGATTCTTCTGAGGAGTTCCTAGTACATTATCCTTTCCCTTGTGTAATTACCTTAACAAGCTCCAGCTGTTTTTATTCTCAGAAGGTTTAGTCCCTGATATACAACTGCCTACCCCCTTCGTAAGTGCAGGTCCTTAATGAGCTTTTTTCTCTGTTCCCTCACCACAATCCAGATTCTTTGGGGAGTTACCAGTACAGTAACCATACCAGGAAGTAATTAATTTATTTAGCTACTGCTTTTCTTAATATCAGTGGAGATATTTACTGATAAACAGCTACTTACGCAGCATTTTCATGTCGTTCCTAAATGAGCTTTTATCTCTCTCCCCTCACCACAAATCAGATTCTTCTGAGGAGTTCCCAGTACATTATCCTTTCCCCTGTGTAATTACCTTAACAAGCTCCAGCTGTTTTTGTTCTCCGAAGGTTTACTCCCTGATATACAGCTGCCTAACCCCTTCGTAAGTGCAGGTCCTAAATGAGCTTTTTTCTCTGTTCCATCACCACAATCCAGATTCTTTTGGGGAGTTACCAGTACAGTAACCATACCAGGAAGTACTTAATTTATTAAGCTACTGCTTTTCTTAATCTCAGTGGAGATATTTACTGATAAACAGCTACCTACGCAGCATGTTCATGTCGTTCCTAAATGAGCTTTTATCTCTCTCCCCTCACCGCAAATCAGATTCTTCTGAGGAGTTCCCAGTACATCACCCTTCCCAATGTGTAATTACCTTAACAAGCTCCAGCTGTTTTTATTCTCAAAATGTTTACTCCCTGATATACAGCTGCCTACCCCCTTCGTAAGTGCAGGTACTAAATGAGCTTTTTTCTCTGTTCCCTCACCACAATCCAGATTCTTTTGGGGAGTTACCAGTACAGTAACCATACCAGGAAGTACTTAATTTATTAAGCTACTGCTTTTCTTAATCTCAGTGGGGATATTTACTGATAAACAGCTACGTACGCAGCATGTACATGTCGTTCCTAAATGAGCTTTTATCTCTCTCCCCTCACCACAAATCAGATTCTCCTGAGGAGTTCCTAGTACATTATCCTTTCCCCTGTGTAATTACCTGAACAAGCTCCAGCTGTTTTTATTCTCAGAAGGTTTACTCCCTGATATACAGCTGCCTATCCCCGTCGTAAGTGTAGGTCCTAAATGAGCTTTTTTCTATGTTCCCTCACCACAATCCAGATTCTTTTGGGGAGTTTCCAGTACAGTACCCATACCAGGAAGTACTTAATTTATTAAGCTACTGCTTTTCTTAATCTCAGTGGAGATATTTACTGATAAACAGCTACCTACACAGCACGTTCATGTCGTTCCTAAATGAGCTTTTATCTCTCTCCCCTCACCACAAATAAGATTCTTCTGAGGAGTTCCCAGTACATTATCCTTTCCCCTGTGTAATTACCTGAACAAGCTCCAGCTGTTTTTATTCTCAGAAGGTTTACTCCCTGATATACAGCTGCCTATCCCCGTCATAAGTGTAGGTCCTAAATGAGCTTTTTTCTCTGTTCCCTCACCACAATCCAGATTCTTTTGGGGAGTTACCAGTACAGTAACCATACCAGGAAGTACTTAATTTATTAAGCTACTGCTTTTCTTAATCTCAGTGGAGATATTTACTGATAAACAGCTACCTACGCAGCATGTTCATGTCGTTCTTAAATGAGCTTTTATCTCTCTCCCCTCACCACAAATCAGATTCTTCTGAGGAGTTCCCAGTACATTATCCTTTCCCCTGTGTAATTACCTGAACAAGCTCCAGTTGTTTTTATTCTCAGAAGGTTTACTCCCTGATATACAGCTGCCTACCCCCTTCGTAAGTGCAGGTCCTAAATGAGCTTTTTTCTCTGTTCCCTCACCACAATCCAGATTCTTTTGGGGAGTTACAAGTACAGTAACCATACCAGGGAGTATTTAATTTATTAAGCTACTGCTTTTCTTAATCTCAATGGAGATATTTACTGATAAACCGCTACGTATGCAGCATGTTCATGTCGTTCCTAAATGAGCTTTTATCTCTCTCCCCTCACCACAAATCAGATTTTTCTGAGGAGTTCCCAGTACATTATCCTTTCCCCTGTGTAATTACCTTAACAAGCTCCAGCTGTTTTTATTCTCAGAAGGGTTACTCCCTGATATAAAGCTGCCTACCCCCTTCGTAATGCAGGTCCTAAATGAGGTAATTTCTCTGTTCCCTCACCACAATCCAGATTCTTTTGGGGAGTTACCAGTACAGTAACCATACCAGGAAGTACTTAATTTATTAAGCTACTGCTTTTCTTTATCTCAGTGGAGATATTTACTGATAAACAGCCACCTACGCAGCATGTTCATGTCGTTCCTAAATGAGATTTTATCTCTCTCCCCGCACCACAAATCAGATTCTTCTGAGGAGTTCCCAGTACATTATCCTTTCCCCTGTGTAATTACCTTAACAAGGTCCAGCTGTTTTTATTCTCAGAAGGTTTACTCCCTGATATACAGCTGCCTACCCCCTTCGTAAGTGCAGGTCCTAAATGAGCTTTTTTCTCTGCTCCCTCACCACAATCCAGATTCTTTTGGGGAGTTACCAGTACAGTAAGCATACCAGGAAGTACTTAATTTATTAAGCTACTGCTTTTCTTAATCTCAGTGGAGATATTTACTGATAAACAGCTACCTACGCAGCATGTTCATGTCGTTCTTAAATGAGCTTTTATCTCTCTCCCCTCACCACAAATCAGATTCTTCTGAGGAGTTCCCAGTACACTATCCGTTCCCATGTGTAATTACCTTAACAAGCTCCAGCTGTTTTTATTCTCAGAAGGTTTACTCCCTGATATACAGCAGCCTACCCCCTTCGTAAGTGCAGGTCATAAATGAGCTTTTTTCTCTGTTCCCTCACCACAATCCAGATTCTTTTGGGGAATTACCAGTACAGTACCCATAGCAGGTAGTACTTAATTTATTAAGCTACTGCTTTTCTTAATCTCAGTGGAGATATTTACTGATAAACAGCTACCTACACAGCATGTTCATGTCGTTCCTAAATGAGCTTTTATCTCTCTCCCCTCACCACAAATCAGATTCTTCTGAGGAGTTCCCAGTACATTATCCTTTCCCCTGTGTAATTACCTCAACAAGCTCCAGCTGTTTTTATTCTCAGAAGGTTTACTCCCTAATATACAGCTCCCTACCCCCTTTGTAAGTGCAGGTCCTAAATGAGCTTTTTTCTCTGTTCCCTCACCACAATCTAGATTCTTTTGGGGAGTTACCAGTACAGTAACCATACCAGGAAGTACTTAATTTATTAAGCTACTGCTTTTCTTAATCTCAGTGGTGATATTTACTGATAAACAGCTACCTACGCAGCATGTTCATGTCGTTCCTAAATGAGCTTTTATCTCTCTCCCCTCACCACAAATCAGATTCTTCTGAGGAGTTCCCAGTACATTATCCTTTCCCCTGTGTAATTACCTTAACAAGCTCCAGCTGTTTTTATTCTCCGAATGTTTACTCTCTGATATACAGCTGCCTACACCCTTCGTAAGTGCAGGTCCTAAATGAGCTTTTTTCTCTGTTCCCTCACCACAAGCCACATTCTTTTGGGGAGTTACCAGTACAGTAACCATACCAGGAAGTACTTAATTTATTAAGCTACTGCTTTTCTTAATCTCAGTGGAGATATTTACTGATAAACAGCTACCTACGCATCATGTTCAAGTCGTTCCTAAATGAGCTTTTATCTCTCTCCCCTCACCACAAATCAGATTCTTCTGAGGAGTTCCCAGTACAATATACTTTCCCCTGTGTAATTACCTTAACAAGCTCCAGCTGTTTTTATTCTCAGAAGGGATACTCCCTGATATACAGCTGCCTACTCCCTTCGTAAATGCAGGTCCTAAATGAGCTTTTTTCTCTGTTCCCTCACCACAATCCAGATTCTTTTGGGGAGTTACCAGTACAGTAACCATACCAGGAAGTACTTAATTTATTAAGCTACTGCTTTTCTTAATCTCAGTGGAGATATTTACTGATAAACAGCTACCTACGCAGCATGTTCATGTCGTTCCTAAATGAGCTTTTATCTCACTCCCCTCAACACAAATCAGATTCTTCTGAGGATTTTTCAGTACATTATCCTTTCCCCTGTGTAATTACCATAACAAGCTCCAGCTGTTTTTATTCTCCGAATGTTTACTACCTGATATACAGCTGCCTACTCCCTTCGTAAATGCAGGTCCTAAATGAGCTTTTTTCTCTGTTCCCTCACCACAATCCAGATTCTTTTGGGGAGTTACCAGTACAGTAACCATACCAGGAAGTACTTAATTTATTAAGCTACTGCTTTTCTTAATCTCAGTAGAGATATTTACTGATAAACAGCTACGTATGCAGCATGTCCTTGTAGTTCCTAAATGAGCTTTTATCTCTCTCCCCTCACCACAAATCAGATTCTTCTGAGGAGTTCCCAGTATATTATCCTTTCCTCTGTGTAATTACCTTTATAAGCTCCAGCTGTTTTTATTCTCAGAATGTATAATCCCTGATATACTACTGCCTACCCCTTTCGTAAGTGCAGGTCCTAAATGAGCTTTTTTCTCTGTTCCTTCACCACAATCCAGATTCTTTTGGGGAATTACCAGTACAGTACCCATACCAGGAAGTACTTAATTTATTAAGCTACTGCTTTTGTTAATCTCAGTGGAGATATTTACTGATAAACAGCTACCTACGCAGCATGTTCATGTCGTTCTTAAATGAGCTTTTATCTCTCTCCCCTCACCACAAATCAGATTCTTCTGAGGAGTTCCTAGTTCATTATACTTTCCCCTGTGTAATTACATTAACAAGCTCCAGCTGTTTTTATTCTCAGAAGGGATACTTCCTGATGTACAGCTGCCTACCCCCTTCGTAAGTGCAGGTCTTAAATGAGCTTTATTCTCTGTTCCCTCACCACAATCCAGATTCTTTTGGCGAGTTACCAGTACAGTACCCATACCAAGAAGTACTTAGTTTATTAAGCTACTGCTTTTCTTAATCTCAGTGGAGATATTTACTGATAAACAGCTACTTATGCAGCATGTACATGTCGTTCCTAAATGAGCTTTTATCTCTCTCCCCTCACCACAAATCAGATTCTTCTGAGGAGTTCCCAGTACATTATCCTTTCCCCTGTGTAATTACCTTAACAAGCTCCAGCTGTTTTTATTCTCAGAAGGTTTACTCCCTGATATACAGCTCCCTACCCCCTTCGTAAGTGCAGGTCCTAAATGAGCTTTTTTCTCTGTTCCCTCACCACAATCGAGATTCTTTTGGGGAGTTACAAGTACAGTAACCATACCAGGAAGTACTTAATTTATTAAGCTACTGCTTTTCTTAATCTCAGTGGAGATATTTACTGATAAACAGCTACCTACGCAGCATGTTCATGTCGTTCCTAAATGAGTTTTTTTCTCTCTCCCCTCACCACAAATCAGATTCTTCTGAGGAGTTTACAGTACATTATCCTTTCCCCTGTGTAATTACCTTAACAAACTCCAGCTGTTTTTATTCTCAGAAGGTTTACTCCCTGATATACAGCTGCCTACCCCCTTCGTAAGTGCAGGTCCTAAATGAGCTTTTTTCTCTGTTCCCTCACCACAATCCAGATTCTTTTGGGGAGTTACCAGTACAGTAACCATACCAGGAAGAACTTAATTTATTAAGGTACTACTTTTCATAATCTCTGTGGAGATATTTACTGATAAACAGCTACCTACGCGGCATGTTCATGTCGTTCATAAATGAGCTTTTATCTCTCTCCTCACCTCAAATCAGATTCTTCTGAGGAGTTCCCAGTACATTATCCTTTCCCCTGTGTAATTACCTTAACAAGCTCCAGCTGTTTTTATTCTCAGAAGGTTTACTCCCTGATATACAGCTGCCTACCCCCTTCGTAAGTGAAGGTCCTAAATGAGCTTTTTTCTCTGTTCCCTCACCACAATCCAGATTCTTTTGGGGAGTTACCTGTACAGTAACCATACCAGAAAGTACTTAATTTATTAAGCTACTGCTTTTCTTTATCTCAGTGGAGATATTTACTTATAAACAGCTACCTACGCAGCATGTTCATGTCGTTCCTATATGAGCTTTTATCTCTCTCCCCTCACCACAAATCAGATTCTTCTGAGGAGTTCCCAGTACATTATCCTTTCCCCTGTGTAATTACCTTAACAAGCTCCAGCTGTTTTTATTCTCAGAAGGTTTACTCCCTGATATACAGCTGCCTACCACCTTCGTAAGTGAAGGTCCTAAATGAGCTTTTTTCTCTGTTCCCTCACCACAATCCAGATTCTTTTGGGGAGTTACCAGTACACTACCCATACCAGGAAGTACTTAATTTATTAAGCTACTGCTTTTCTTAATCTCAGTGGAGATATTTACTGATAAACAGCTACCTACGCAGCATGTTCATGTCGTTCCTAAATGAGCTTTTATCTCTCTCCCCTCACCACAAATCAGATTCTTCTGAG
The DNA here is from genome assembly GCF_023159225.1 of Perognathus longimembris pacificus. Taxonomy (NCBI): domain Eukaryota; kingdom Metazoa; phylum Chordata; class Mammalia; order Rodentia; family Heteromyidae; genus Perognathus; species Perognathus longimembris. The sequence goes on along the minus strand of NW_025958916.1, from coordinate 20,236 downwards.
GAGTTCCCAGTACATTATCCTTTCCCCTGTGTAATTACCTTAACAAGCTCCAGCTGTTTTTATTCTCAGAAGGTTTACTCCCTGATATACAGCTGCCTACCACCTTCGTAAGTGCAGGTCCTAAATGAGCTTTTTTCTCTGTTCCCTCACCACAATCCAGATTCTTTTGGGGTGTTACCAGTACACTACCCGTACCAGGAAGTACTTAAATTATTAAGCTACTGCTTTTCTTAATCTCAGTGGAGATATTTACTGATAAACAGCTACCTACGCAGCATGTTAATGTCGTTCCTAAATGAACTTTTATCTCTCTCCCCTCACCACAAATCAGATTCTTCTGAGGAGTTCCCAGTACATTATCCTTTCCCCTGTGTAATTACATTAACAAGCTCCAGCTGTTTTTATTCTCAGAAGGTTTACTCCCTGATATACAGCTGCCTACCCCCTTCGTAAGTGCAGGTCCTAAATGAGCTATTTTCTCTGTTCCCTCACCACAATCCATATTCTTTTGGGGATTTACCAGTACAGTAATCATACCAGGAAGTACTTAATTTATTAAGCTACTGCTTTTCTTAATCTCAGTGGAGATATTTACTGAAAAACAGCTACCTACGCAGCATGTTCATGTCGTTCCTAAATGAGCTTTTATCTCTCTCCCCTCACCACAAATCAGATTCTTCTGAGGAGTTCCCAGTACATTATCCTTTCCACTGTGTAATTACCTTAACAAGCTCCAGCTGTTTTTATTCTCAGAAGCGATACTCCCTGATATACAGCTGCCTACCCCCTTCGTAATTGCAGGTCCTATATGAGCTTTTTTCTATGTTCCCTCACCACAATCCAGATTCTTTTGGGGAGTTACCAGTACAGTATCCATACCAGGAAGTACTTAATTTATTAAGCTACTGATTTCTTAATCTCAGTGGAGATATTTACTGATAAACAGCTACCTACGCAGCATGTTCATTGTGGGGACTGCTTTCTCTGCTCCGGCTCAAGTGCTCATTTCTTTCTCTCTTATTATCCTTGCATCGCCTTCTACCCCAACCCTCGGCCTGCAGGTTTGTCGGGGTGAGACGTGGGGATGTCTCCGTCCTGGCGGGCGCGCGACCCGCGTGGTAATGTGACCGCTATCCTACTCAGGAAGCAACGGACATAGACCACGGGTCAGCCTCTGAGGGCGAACTAACTTTATTGAGAGAGGGGCAAGGGTAGATGATCAGGGGAAGGGGGTTGGCCAGGATTCCCATAGGCCACGAGCTGTCAGGTGACCTCCAAGGGGCTGGTCACTTGACCTCCAAGGGGCTGGTCACTTGACCTCCAAGGGGCTACGTCACTCGACCTCCAGGGCGGGGCTGGTAGGCGCCAGGCTGGCTGCCAGCTAGGTCGGGGGTCTCTTATCGGACCGGTTTCTCCAGATTCCAATGTAGAGAGGATGGAAGGGCTGCATTCCCCAGCTGGGGGAGGTGCCTCAGGCCCCTTCCATCTAGGGGGGAAGATGGACCCCAACATCTGCCTCTTTTATATTTTTTTTTTCGAACAGCAGGAGGCGCCCTACTCGAGAGCGCGCCATGTCTTAGGTTTCCCCCCCCCCCCAAGGCGAGTCTTACCCGTCTTGGGCTAACGCCCTAGCTCTTCAGGCTGACCTTCCTGCCGGGCTGGCGGGCCCGATGAGAGGCCTTGGGGAGAGTGGAATTGGCACTCGAAAGAGAGCCTGATAATTTTTTCCGGTGCCAGCGGACCTTACTGAGCAGCCGGTCCTAGGGTTCGAGTGACGAGCCTCTTGGGGTTCTTATATGGCTAAAAGGCTAAAGGCCACTTGGTACCTAGACAGCTCTGGTCCATCGCTTACAACAAGAGACCCAATGTAAACATAAGGTAAATGGGAGCATAAAGCAGACATGAGCATAAGCAATCGTAATACAAGGCAAATGCAAACATGAGCAACTGTAACACATGAGTAATTACGACAAGGCACAAGGCAATGGAGGGTCTCTTATCGGGTTCAGTCCACGGAAAACAGGAATTCTGGTCCAGTCTGGTGTCGCTCAAGGTAGCACAGGTGGCTCTTCCTTCCCTCGATGGTGAGGTAGAGGGGCAGGTTCAGGTCCTGGTGATGTGGCAGCCAGGATGCTGGTAACTTAACAACTGAGGTTAGTAAAACACTTCACAGTAAACATTACAGCAAGGTGCCAATACCTTACTTATTATAAACATTTATAATAAAACATTAAAGTGTCCAAGTCCTTTAGCTCCTATTTCCCTCCAATGGGGACCCCCGAGATAAGCAGCAAAGGGGGGAGCGAAAGGGAGGGACAACCGTGCAAAATTTCCCTCTGGTCCTTGGGCAAGGCTGTGGGCCACGCTGCCACAGCAAACGTTACTCCAAAGGGCGTCAGGCAGGGTCCAGGGAAGAAACAGGGCCGACACTGGGTCCAGGTCCATCGCTGGTGCAGGCAGGCCTTCCCGTTTCTCCTTAGAAAATTCCACCTCGGTCTTTGCTTTCCTGAAAGGAAACAAGGGGGAGACATCCCTCACGGGCAGGTGCCCTTGGGTGGTCATTCTGTTGGACAATATTTTACATCTCTAGCTGGTATCCAGATTGGATTCGGTTCCCCAGTAGGGAAGACGCAGGCGAATCCCCTTCCTGCACTGATAATTGGGTCGGGTCCACGCCACGCCCCTGTCAGAGAATCCTTCCACCGGGCCTCCACTTTTAAGTAGGGTGTTTGGCTTGACCAGTGTCTCTGGAAAGCCGACAGAGGTTGGTCCTTAGAGAAATTTAAAATATTCAATGTAAACATCGCTGTCCTCAGCTGGTCCTGGGGGCTTCCCCCCCCTTTTTGTTTTAATAATTGATCCTTTAGGGTCCTATTATGCCTCTCAATTATGGCTTGACCCTTTGGGTTATAAGGTATTCCAGTGGTATGTTTAATATTCCACATTTGGAAAAATGCCTGTAAAGGCTTACTGGTGAAACAAGGTCCATTATCTGTTTTAACCTGTAAAGGCAGTCCTAGGATAGCAAAACATTGTAAGAAGTGGCTTTCAGCATGCCGTGCTCTTTCACCGGTATGCAGAGAGGCCCAACATGCACCGGAGCAGGTGTCAATGGACATAAATATATATTTTAGCCTTCCAAAGGGGGCGTAATGGGTCACATCAGTCTGCCAAATTAAATTGGGTCTTAAACCTCTTGAATTTACACCTGGAGATTGCAAGGGAGGGACTTGCACGAAAGGCATACATGATTTGCAAGTCCTTATAATCTTTTTTAAGTCTTTTATAGGAATTGAAGGAAATCTCTGATGTAACCCTCTCCAATTTAAGTGAGTACGCTCATGAAGCCCTTTGGCCATTTGGAGGTTTTGAGGTTGTACAATGGCTAGAGCTATGATGGTTCCATCAGTGGCCAGCTGGTCGGCCCTACGATTACCTTGTGCCAGGTCCCCAGGCAGTCCTTGGTGTCCACGAAGGTGCTGTAAAAAAATAGGCTCACTCCGCTCTTTTAACAGAGACCTGACTTGGATCATCAGAGGAGTGATTGGGTTTCCATCCAACTTGATATGTGAACATACCAGGTTGGGTAGCAAGTTAACCACATATAGACTATTAGAGAACAAGTTCATTGGCTGTTTAACATGGGTCAGTGCCAAGGCGACTGCGTACAGCTCTTTAAACTGTGCAGAGCCAGTGACGGCTTCAAAGTAATGGGTGTTATCTTTCCCACCGGCAGGGGGCGAGGCGGAGCGCACCACTACGGCAGAGCCGGCTCGCCCACCATCTGTAAAGACATTGGCAGCCTTGACAAGAGGCTTGGTAGAGAAAAGCACAGGGGGTGTCCATTGTAGCCTGGAAAATGAGGTCACCCATCTTGAAGTGCCATAGTGGCAATCTATCTTACCCATAAAGCCCTCCAGGGCACTAGAGACACGTGAATTATTTCTCCTGACCCATTCAAAATCTGACAACCGGTAGGGAATAGTTAGCACGTCAGGATCTCTTCCATAATGTCTCAGGGAAGTATCCCTGCCCTTAATTACCAAGTCAGCTAGCTGGTCCATCTGGGAATAAACTCTGGGAGCTCCTCCCACTGATGCGTGCACCCACTGAAGGGGCTCGCCTGATTGGGTAATTGCAGCTGAAGAAAGTTCGGATCCGGGGAGGATCCAAAGGCAAAGTGGGCACTTAGGCTTGTAGCGTGCCAGCTGTGCCTTATTTAAGGCCAATTGGATTTTCTGGAAGGCTGTTTGGAGTGATGGAGTTATTGTAATAACATCAGTGGGCGCCTTGCCCTTCAAAGAGTCATGGAGCGGTAACAGCTCCTCTGTAGGCAGTTGAAGCCAGGATCTTAGCCAATTAATTTCACCTAGGAGTCTTTGCATCTCCACCAGAGTATAAGTTGCCTGGAAGGATAACTGGGGCTTGAGTGGGCATACAGAGTCTAGTTTAAGCTCTGCCCCCAAGATCTTGAAGGGGTATACTTTCTGAACCTTATCACTGGCTATACGCAGCCCTCCTCCTTGGGGGAGTGTTTGGGCCTTGCTATAGGCCAAGTCTAGTACTTGGGCATCTACTGATCCAATAATAATGTTGTCCAATTAAATGCATATAGTCCGATCTGCTCCTGTATTAATTAAGAATCGGAACTTTTTTCCAAATATCATGATTACTGTCTCTGGCAATAGGGACTGCCCAGCAAGGGGCTTTAGGCTGTTTATTGCCTTGGTTGGTGGGAAATCTGAAAGTCAGGCTGTAAAGTTGATATTTTGCCCAGGGCGCGTTTACCCGCCTCTCTCAAGAACCATCCTCCTGGACTCATGAAAATCTGTAGTTTCAAGGCCTCTGAATTTAAAAGTGGCCAGGCCGGTTTTTTTTTTTTTTTTTTTTTTTTGCTGCGTGGCGCCGCCGGCGCCGCAGAAAAGCGGCTCAGGGCTGCCGAAATCTGCATATGTATAGATTCAAGCTGAGCCTCACATGGGGGAGGGGTAGCAAGCCTGCGGCTGCTCTGCTCCTCTCCTGTCTGCCTCGGCTTGGATTCCTGGGTACCGAACGAGATTTGGTCCCAGGGCTTTTTGGAGTAGGCATCGGGGCCCACTCCAGATCAAAATTACCTCCGGCTTCCTTCTCCTGAATCCAGGGGTTCCCCGCCCGGGTCCCAAGAGAGGCAAGCCTTGAGAGTCTTAATGGCTCGCAGTGGGAGTTTTCCCCATTGTGCTGTTAAATCCCGCTCTAGTTGGTCCCAAGTTTCCCATGAGAGTGGGTTGGCTCCAGTTAGCCACGTGACCCTGTGGGTCAATTCCTCCCAAATTTGTATGGCGCAGGGCTCTGAGATATTAATCCCCGCGTTTTGGAGGGTGAACTTTAGGATCTTAGGGGGCGAATTGTTTCGCCGATTCTGGACTTGTCCCATCCTCTTACCTGGGGTGGGAGGATCGCGCGTCTCAGGATTTCCAACCTGTTTCCGTCAGGGCCGGTCGGGAGCCGGGCTTTCTTGCGTGGATTCGTGCAAACCACGTGGGGCGCCACTCTGTGGGGACTGCTTTCTCTGCTCCGGCTCAAGTGCTCATTTCTTTCTCTCTTATTATCCTCGCATCGCCTTCTACCCCAACCCTCGGCCTGCAGGTTTGTCGGGGTGAGACGTGGGGATGTCTCCGTCCTGGCGGGCGCGCGACCCGCGTGGTAATGTGACCGCTATCCTACTCTGGAAGCAACGGACATAGACCACGGGTCAGCCTCTGAGGGCGAACTAACTTTATTGAGAGAGGGGCAAGGGTAGATGATCAGGGGAAGGGGGTTGGCCAGGATTCCCATAGGCCACGAGCTGTCAGGTGACCTCCAAGGGGCTGGACACTTGACCTCCAAGGGGCTACGTCACTCGACCTCCAGGGCGGGGCTGGTAGGCGCCAGGCTGGCTGCCAGCTAGGTCGGGGGTCTCTTATCGGACCGGTTTCTCCAGATTCCAATGTAGAGAGGATGGAAGGGCTGCATTCCCCAGCTGGGGGAGGTGCCTCAGGCCCCTTCCATCTAGGGGGGAAGATGGACCCCAACAGTTCATGTCGTTCCTAAATGAGCTTTTATCTATCTCCCCTAACCACAAATCAGATTCTTCTGAGGAGTTCCCAGTACATTATCCTTTCCCCTGTGTAATTACCTTAACAAGCTCCAGCTGTTTTTATTCTCAGAAGCGATACTCCCTGATATACAGCTGCCTACCCCCTTCGTAATTGCAGGTCCTAAATGAGCTTTTTTCTCTGTACCCTCACCACAATCCAGATTCTTTTGGGGAGTTACCAGTACAGTAACCATACCAGGAAGTACTTAATTTATTAAGCTACTGCTTCTCTTAATCTCAGTGGAGATATTTACTGATAAACAGCTACCTACGCAGCATGTTCATGTCGTTCCTAAATGAGCTTTTATCTCTCTCCCCTCACCACAAATCATATTCTTCTGAGGGGTTCCCAGTACATTATCCTTTCCCCTGTGTAATTACCTGAACAAGCTCCAGCTGTTTTTATTCTCAGAAGGTTTACTCCCTGATATACAGCTGCCTACCCCCTTCGTATTGCACGTCCTGAATGAGCTTTTTTCTCTGTTCCCTCACCACAATCAAGATTCTTTTGGGGAGTTACCAGTACAGTAACCATACCAGGAAGTACTTAGTTAATTAAGCTACTGCTTTTCTTAATCTCAGTGGAGATATTTACTGATAAACAGCTACCTACGCAGCATGTTCATGTCGTTCCTAAATGAGCTTTTATCTCTCTCCCCTCACCACAAATCAGATTCTTCTGAGGAGTTCCCAGTACATTATCCTTTCCCCTGTGTAATTTCCTGAACAAGCTCCAGCTGTTTTTATTCTCAGAAAGTTTACTCCCTGATATACAGCTGCCTACCCCCTTCGTAAGTGCACGTCCTAAATGAGCTTTTTTCTCTGTTCCCTCACCACAATCAAGATTCTTTTGGGGAGTTACCAGTACAGTAACCATACCAGGAAGTACTTAGTTAATTAAGCTACTGCTTTTCTTAATCTCAGTGGAGATATTTACTGATAAACAGCTACCTACGCAGCATGTTCATGTCGTTCATAAATGAGCTTTTATCTCTCTACCCTCACGACAAATCAGATTCTTCTGTGCAGTTCCCAGTACATTATCCTTTCCCCTGTATAATTAACTTAACAAGCTCCAGCTCTTTTTATTCTCAGAAGGTTTACTCCCTGATATACAGCTGCATACCCCCTTCGTAAGTGCAGGTTCTAAATGAGCTTTTTTCTCTGTTCCCTCACCACAATCCAGATTCTTTTTGGGAGTTACCAGTACAGTAACCATACCATTAAGTACTTAATTTATTAAGCTACTGCTTTTCTTAATCTCAGTGGAGATATTTACTGATAAACAGCTACCTACGCAGCATGTTCATGTCGTTCCTAAATGAGCTTTTATCTCTCTCCCCTCACCACAATCCAGATTCTTTTGGGGAGTTACCAGTACAGTATCCATACCAGGAAGTACTTAATTTATTAAGCTACTGCTTTTCTTAATCTCAGTGGAGATATTTACTGATAAACAGCTACCTACGCAGCATGTTCATGTCGTTCCTAAATGAGCTTTTATCTCTCTCCCCTCACCACAAATCATATTCTTCTGAGGGGTTCCCAGTACATTATCCTTTCCCCTGTGTAATTACCTTAACAAGCTCCAGCTGTTTTTATTCTCACAAGGTTTACTCCCTGATATACAGCTGCCTACCCCCTTCGCAAGTGCAGGTCCTAAATGAGATTTTTTCTCTGTTCCCTCACCACAATCCAGATTCTTTTAGGGAGTTACCAGTACAGTATCCATACCAGGAAGTACTTAATTTATTAAGCTACTGATTTCTTAATCTCAGTGGAGATATTTACTGATAAACAGCTACCTACGCAGCATGTTCATGTCGTTCCTAAATGAGCTTTTATCTCTCTCCCCTCACCACAAATCAGATTCTTCTGAGGAGTTCCCAGTACATTATCCTTTCCCCTCTGTAATTACCTAAACAAGCTCCAGCTGTTTTTATTCTCAGAAGGTTTACTCCCTGATATACAGCTGCCTACCCCCTTCGTATTGCACGTCCTAAATGAGCTTTTTTCTCTGTTCCCTCACCACAATCCAGATTCTTTTGGGGAGTTACCAGTACAGTAACCATACCAGGAAGTACTTAATTTATTAAGCTACTGCTTCTCTTAATCTCAGTGGAGATAATTACTGATAAACAGCTACCTACGCAACATGTTCATGTCGTTCCTAAATGAGCTTTTATCTCTCTCCCCTCACAACAAATCATATTCTTCTGAGGGGTTCCCAGTACATTATCCTTTCCCCTGTGTAATTACCTGAACAAGCTCCAGCTGTTTTTATTCTCAGAAGGTTTACTCCCTGATATACAGCTGCCTACCCCCTTCGTATTGCACGTCCTAAATGAGCTTTTTTCTCTGTTCCCTCACCACAATCAAGATTCTTTTGGGGAGTTACCAGTACAGTAACCATACCAGGAAGTACTTAGTTAATTAAGGGACTGCTTTTCTTAATCTCAGTGGAGATATTTACTGATAAACAACTACCTACGCAGCATGTTCATGTCGTTCCTAAATGAGCTTTTATCTCTCTCCCCTCACCACAAATCAGATTCTTCTGAGGAGTTCCCAGTACATTATCCTTTCCCCTGTGTAATTACCTGAACAAGCTCCAGCTGTTTTTATTCTCAGAAAGTTTACTCCCTGATATACAGCTGCCTACCCCCTTCGTAAGTGCACGTCCTAAATGAGCTTTTTTCTCTTTTCCCTCACCACAATCAAGATTCTTTTGGGGAGTTACCAGTACAGTAACCATACCAGGAAGTACTTAATTAACTAAGCTACTGCTTTTCTTAATCTCAGTGGAGATATTTACTCTTTTTTTTTTTTTCTCAAGTTTTTATTTTCAAACTGACGTACAGAGAGGTTACAGTATCATACGTTGGGCGTTGGATACATTTCTTGTACTGTTTGTTGCCTTGTCCCTCATGCCCCCCTCCCTCCTCCCCTTCCCTCCCCCCCGCCCAGTTGTTCAGTTCACTTACACCAAACAGTTTTGCAAGTATTGCTTTTGTAGTTATTTCTCTTTTTTTACCCCGTGTCTCTCGAATTTGGTATTCCCTTTGAATTAAACAGCTACCTACGCAGCATGTTCATGTCGTTCCTAAATGAGCTTTTATCTCTCTCCCCTCACCACAATCCAGATTCTTTTGGGGAGTTACCAGGATAGTAACCATACCAGGAAGTACTGAATTTATTAAGCTACTGCTTTTCTTAATCTCAATGGAGATATTTACTTATAAACAGCTACCTACGCAGCATATTCATGTCGTTCCTAAATGAGCTTTTATCTCTCTCCCCTCACCACAATCCAGATTCATTTGGGAGTTACCAGTACAGTATCCATACCAGGAAGTACGTAATTTATTAAGCTACTGCTTTTCTTAATCTCAGTGGAGATATTTACTGATAAACAGATACCTACGCAGCATGTTCATGACGTTCCTAAATGAGCTTTTATCTCTCTCCCCTCACCACAAATCAGATTCTTCTGAGGAGTTCCCAGTACATTATCCTTTCCCATATGTAATTACCTTAACAAGCTCCAGCTGTTTTTATTCTCAGAAGGTTTACTCCCTGATATACAGCTGCCTACCCCCTTCGTAAGTGCAGGTCCTAAATGAGCTTTTTTCTCTGTTCCCTCACCACAATCCAGATTCTTTTGGGGAGTTACCAGAACAGTAACCATACCAGGAAGTTCTTAATTTATTAAGCTACTGCTTTTCTTAATCTCAGAGTAGATATTTACTGATAAACAGATACCTACGCAGCATGTTCATGTCGTTCCTAAATGAGCTATTATCTCTCTCCCCTCACCACAAATCAGATTCTTCTGAGGAGTTGCCAGTACATTATCCTTTCCCCTGTGTAATTACCTTAAGAAGCTCCAGCAGTTTTTATTCTCAGAAGGTTTACTCCCTGATATACAGCTGCCTACCCCCTTCGTAAGTGCAGGTCCTAAATGAGCTTTTTTCTCTGTTCCCTCACCACAATCCAGATTCTTTTGGGGAGTTACCAGTACAGTAACCATACCAGGAAGTACTTAATTTATTAAGCTACTGCTTTTCTTCATCTCAGTGGAGATATTTACTGATAAACAGCTACCTACGCAGCATGTTCATGTCGTTCCTAAATGAGCTTTTATCTCTCTCCCCTCACCACAAATCAGATGCTTCTGAGGAGTACCCAGTACATTATCCTTTCCCCTCTGTAATTACCTGAACAAGCTCCAGCTGTTTTTATTCTCAGAAAGTTTACTCCCTGATATACAGCTGCCTACCCCCTTCGTAAGTGCACGTCCTAAATGAGCTTTTTTCTCTTTTCCCTCACCACAATCAAGATTCTTTTGGGGAGTTACCAGTACAGTAACCATACCAGGAAGTACTTAATTAACTAAGCTACTGCTTTTCTTAATCTCAGTGGAGATATTTACTGTTAAACAGCTACCTACGCAGCATGTTCATGTCGTTCCTAAATGAGCTTTTATCTCTCTCCCCTCACCACAATCCAGATTCTTTTGGGGAGTTACCAGTATAGTAACCATACCAGGAAGTACTGAATTTATTAAGCTACTGCTTTTCTTAATCTCAATGGAGATATTTACTTATAAACAGCTACCTACGCAGCATATTCATGTCGTTCCTAAATGAGCTTTTATCTCTCTCCCCTCACCACAATCCAGATTCATTTGGGGAGTTACCAGTACAGTATCCATACCAGGAAGTACTTAATTTATTAAGCTACTGCTTTTCTTAATCTCAGTGGAGATATTTACTGATAAACAGCTACCTACGCAGCATGTTCATGTCGTTCCTAAATGAGCTTTTATCTCTCTCCCCTCACCACAAATCAGATTCTTCTGAGGAGTTCCCAGTACATTATCCTTTCCCCTGTGTAATTACCTTAACAAGCTAAAGCTGTTTTTATTCTCAGAAGATTTACTCCCTGATATTCAACTGCCTACCCCCTTCGTAAGTGCAGGTCCTAAATGAGCTTTTTTCTCTGTTCCCTCACCACAATCCAGATTCTTTTGGGGAGTTACCAGTACAGTAACCATACCAGGAAGTACTTAATTTATTAAGCTACTGCTTTTCTTAATCTCAGTGGAGATATTTACTGATAAACAGCTACCTACGCAGCATGTTCATGACGTTCCTAAATGAGCTTTTATCTCTCTCCCCTCACCACAAATCAGATTCTTCTGAGGAGTTCCCAGTACATTATCCTTTCCCCTGTGTAATTACCTTTACAAGCTAAAGCTGTTTTTATTCTCAGAAGGTTTACTCCCTGATATACAGCTGCCTTCCCCTTCGTATGTGCAGGTCCTAAATGAGCTTCTTTCTCTGTTCCCTCACCACAATCCAGATTCTTTTGGGGAGTGACCAGTACAGTAACCATACCAGGAAGTACTTAATTTATTAAGCTACTGCTTTTCTTAATCTCAGTGGAGATATTTACTGATAAACTGCTACCTACGCAGCATGTTCATGTCGTTCCTAAATGAGATTTTATCTCTCTCCCCTCACCACAAATCAGATTCTTCTTAGGAGTTCTCAGTACATTGTCCTTTCCCCTTTGTAATTAACTTAACAAACTCCCGCTGTTTTTATTCTCGGAAGGTTTACTCCCTGATATACAGCTGCCTACCCCCTTCGTAAGTGCAGGTCCTAAATGAGCTTTTTTTCTCTGTTCCCTCACCACAATCCAGATTCTTTTGGGGAGTTACCAGTACAGTAACCATACCAGGAAGTACTTAATTTATTAAGCTACTGCTTTTCTTAATCTCAGTGGAGATATTTACTGATAAACAGCTACCTACGCAGCATGTTCATTTGGTCCTAAATGAGCTTTTATCTCTCTCCCCTCACCACAAATCAGATTCTTCTGAGGAGTTCCCAGTACATTATCCTTTCCCATATGTAATTACCTTAACAAGCTCCAGCTGTTTTTATTCTCAGAAGGTTTACTCCCTGATATACAGCTGCCTACCCCCTTCGTAAGTGCAGGTCCTAAATGAGCTTTTTTCTCTGTTCCCTCACCACAATCCAGATTCTTTTGGGGAGTTACCAGTACAGTAACCATACCAGGAAGTACTTAATTTATTAAGCTACTGCTTTTCTTAATCTCAGTGGAGATATTTATTGATAAACAGCTACCTACGCAGCATGTTCATGTCGTTCCTAAATGAGCTTTTATCTCTCTCCACTCACCACAAATCAGATTCTTCTGAGGAGTTCCCAGTACATTATCCTTTCCCCTGTGTAATTACCTTAACAAGCTCCAGCTGTTTTTATTCTCAGAAGCTTTACTCCCTGATATACAGCTGCCTACCCCCTTCGTAAGTGCAGGTCCTAAATGAGCTTTTTTCTCTGTTCCCTCACCACAATCCAGATTCTTTTGGGGAGTTACCAGTACAGTAACCATACCAGGAAGTACTTAATTTATTAAGCTACTGCTTTTCTTAGTCTCAGTGGACATATTTACTGATAAACAGCTACCTACGCAGCATGTTCATGTCGTTCCTAAATGAGCTTTTATCTCTCTCCCCTCACCACAAATCAGATTCTTCTGAGGAGTTCCCAGTACATTATCCTTTCCCCTGTGTAATTACCTTAACAAGCTAAAGCTGTTTTTATTCTCAGAAGATTTACTCCCTGATATTCAACTGCCTACTCCCTTCGTAAGTGCAGGTCCTAAATGAGCTTTTTTCTCTGTTCCCTCACCACAATCCAGATTCTTTTGGGGAGTTACCAGTACAGTAACCATACCAGGAAGTACTTAATTTATTAAGCTACTGCTTTTCTTAATCTCAGTGGAGATATTTACTGATAAACAGCTACCTACGCAGCATATTCATGTCGTTCCTAAATGAGCTTTTATCTCTCTCCCCTCACCACAAATCAGATTCTTCTGAGGAGTTCCCAGTACATTATCCTTTCCCCTGTGTAATTACCTTAACAAGCTCCAGCTGTTTTTATTCTCAGAAGTTTTACTCCCTGATATACAGCTGCCTACCCCCTTCGTAAGTGCAGGTCCTAAATGAGCTTTTTTCTCTGTTCCGTCACCACAATCCAGATTCTTTTGGGGAGTTACCAGTACAGTAACCTTACCAAGAAGTACTTAATTTATTAAGCTACTGCTTTTCTTAATCTCAGGGGAGATATTTACTGATAAACAGCTACCTACGCAGCATGTTCATGTCGTTCCTAAATGAGCTTTTATCTCTCTCCCCTCACCACAAATCAGATTCTTCTGAGGAGTTCCTAGTACACTATCCGTTCCCATGTGTAATTACCTTAACAATCTCCAGCTGTTTTTATTCTCAGAAGGTTTACTCCCTGATATACAGCTGCCTACCCCGTTCGTAAGTGCAGGTCCTAAATGAGCTTTTTCTCTGTTCCCTCACCACAATCCAGATTCTTTTGGGGACTTACCAGTACAGTAACCATACCAGGAAGTACTTAATTTATTAAGCTACTGCTTCTCTTAATCTCAGTGGAGATATTTACTGATAAACAGCTACCTACGAAGCATGTTCATGTCGTTCCTAAATGAGCTTTTATGTCTCTCCCCTCACCACAAATCAGATTCTTCTGAGGAGTTCCCAGTACATTATCCTTTCCCCTGTGTAATTACCTTAACAAGCTCCAGCTGTTTTTATTCTCAGAAGGTTTACTCCCTGATATACAGCTGCCTACCCCCTTCGTAAGTGCAGGTCCTAAATGAGCTTTTTTCTCTGTTCCGTCACCACAATCCAGATTCTTTTGGGGAGTTACCAGTACAGTAACCTTACCAAGAAGTACTTAATTTATTAAGCTACTGCTTTTCTTAATCTCAGGGGAGATATTTACTGATAAACAGCTACCTACGCAGCATGTTCATGTCGTTCCTAAATGAGCTTTTATCTCTCTCCCCTCACCACAAATCAGATTCTTCTGAGGAGTTCCCAGTACACTATCCGTTCCCATGTGTAATTACCTTAACAATCTCCAGCTGTTTTTATTCTCAGAAGGTTTACTCCCTGATATACAGCTGCCTACCCCGTTCGTAAGTGCAGGTCCTAAATGAGCTTTTTCTCTGTTCCCTCACCACAATCCAGATTCTTTTGGGGACTTACCAGTACAGTACCCAAACCAGGAAGTACTTAATTTATTAAGCTACTGCTTCTCTTAATCTCAGTGGAGATATTTACTGATAAACAGCTACCTACGAAGCATGTTCATGTCGTTCCTAAATGAGCTTTTATCTCTCTCCCCTCACCACAAATCAGATTCTTCTGAGGAGTTCCCAGTACATTATCCTTTCCCCTGTGTAATTACCTTAACAAGCTCCAGCTGTTTTTATTCTCAGAAGGTTTACTCCCTGATATACAGCTGCCTACCCCCTTCGTAAGTGCAGGTCCTAAATGAGCTTTTTTCTCTGTTCCCTCACCACAATCCAGATTCTTTTGGGGAGTTACCAGTACAGTAACCATACCAGGAAGTACTTAATTTATTAAGCTACTGCTTTTCTTAATCTCAGTGGAGATATTTACTGATAAACAGCTACCTACGCAGCATGTCAGGTCGTTCCTAAATGAGCTTTTATCTCTCTCCCCTCACCACAAATCAGATTCTTCTGAGGAGTTCCCAGTACATTATCCTTTCCCCTGTGTAATTACCTTAACAAGCTAAAGCTGTTTTTATTCTCAGAAGGTTTACTCCCTGATATACAACTGCCTACCCCCTTCGTAAGTGCAGGTCCTAAATGAGCTTTTTTCTCTGTTCCCTCACCACAATCCAGATTCTTTTGGGGAGTTACCAGTACAGTAACCATACCAAGAAGTACTTAATTTATTAAGCTACTGCTTTTCTTAATCTCAGTGGAGATATTTACTGATAAACAGCTACCTACGCAGCATGTTCATGTCGTTCCTAAATGAGCTTTTATCTCTCTCCCCTCACCACAAATCAGATTCTTCTGAGGAGTACCCAGTACATTATCCTTTCCCCTGTGTAATTACCTTAACAAGCTCCAGCTGTTTTTATTCTCAGAAGCTTTACTCCCTGATATACAGCTGCCTACCCCCTTCGTAAGTGCAGGTCCTAAATGAGCTTTTTTCTCTGTTCCCTCACCACAATCCAGATTCTTTTGGGGAGTTACCAGTACAGTAAGCATACAAGGAAGTACTTTATTTATTAAGCTACTGCTTTTCTTAATCTCAGTGGAGATATTTACTGATAAACAGCTACCTACGCAGCATGTTCATGTCGTTCCTAAATGAGCTTTTATCTCTCTCCCCTCACCACAAATCAGATTCTTCTGAGGAGTTCCCCGTACATTATCCTTTCCCCTGTGTAATTACCTTAACAACTCCAGCTCTTTTTATTCTCAGAAGGTTTACTCCCTGATATACAGCTACCTACCCCCTTCGCAAGTGCAGGTCCTAAATGACCTTTTTTCTCTGTTCCCTCACCACAATCCAGATTCTTTTCGGAAGTTACCAGTACAGTAACCATACCAGGAAGTACTTAATTTATTAAGCTACTGCTTTTCTGAATCTCAGTGGAGATATTTACTGATAAACAGCTACTTACGCTGCATGTTCATGTCGATGAGCTTTTATCTCTCTCCCCTCACCACAAATCAGATTCTTCTGAGGAGTTCCCAGTACATTATCCTTTCCCCTGTGTAATTACCTTAACAAGCTCCAGCTGTTTTATTCTCAGAAGGTTTACTCCCTGATATACAGCTGCCTTCCCCCTTCGTAAGTGCAGGTCCTAAATGAGCTTTTTTCTCTCTTCCCTCACCACAATCCAGATTCTTTTGGGGAGTTACCAGTACAGTAACCATACCAGGAAGTACTTAATTTATTAAGCTACGGCTTTTCTTAATCTCAGTGGAGATATTTACTGATAAACAGCTACCTACGCAGCATGTTCATGTCGTTCCTAAATGAGCTTTTATCTCTCTCCCCTCACCACAAATCAGATTCCTGTGAGGAGTTCCCAGTACATTATCCTTTCCCCTGTGTAATTCCTTAACAAGCTCCAGCTGTTTTTATTCTCAGAAGGTTTACTCCCTGATATACAGCTGTCTACCCCTTCGTAAGTGCAGGTCCTAAATGAGCTTTTGTCTCTGTTCCCTCACCACAATCCAAATTCTTCTGAGGAGTTCCCAGTACATTATCCTTTCCCCTGTGTAATTACCTTAACAAGCTCCAGCTGTTTTTATTCTCAGAAGGTTTACTCCCTGATATACAGCTGCCTACCCACTTCGTAAGTGCAGGTCATAAATGAGCTTTTTTATCTGTTCCCTCACCACAATCAAGATTCTTTTGGGAAGTTACCAGTACAGTAACCATACCAGGAAGTACTTAATTTATTAAGCTACTGCTTTTCTTAATCGCAGTGGAGATATTTACTGATAAACAGCTACCTACGCAGCATGTTCATGTCCTTCCTAAATGACCTTTTATCTCTCTCCCTCACCACAAATCAGATTCTTCTGAGGAGTTCCCCGTACATTATCCTTTCCCCTGTGTAATTACCTTAACAACTCCAGCTCTTTTTATTCTCAGAAGGTTTACTCCCTGATATACAGCTGCCTACCACCTTCGTAAGTGCAGGTCTTAATGACCTTTTTTCTCTGTTCCCTCACCACAATCCAGATTATTTTCGGAAGTTACCTGTACAGTAACCATACCAGGAAGTACTTAATTTATTAAGCTACTGCTTTTCTTAATCTCAGTGGAGATATTTACTGATAAACAGCTACTTACGCTGCATGTTCATGTCGTTACTTAATGAGCTTT
Organism: Perognathus longimembris pacificus; assembly: GCF_023159225.1. Taxonomy (NCBI): domain Eukaryota; kingdom Metazoa; phylum Chordata; class Mammalia; order Rodentia; family Heteromyidae; genus Perognathus; species Perognathus longimembris. Next base: position 3,329 of record NW_025958916.1, on the reverse strand, counting down.
TTCACTCTCCCCTCACCACAAATCAGATTCTTCTGAGGAGTTCCCAGTGCATTATCCTTTCCCATGTGTAATTACCTTAACAAGCTCCAGCTGTTTTTATTCTCAGAAGGTTTACTCCCTGATATACAGCTGCCCTACCCCCTTCGTAAGTGCAGGTCGTAAATGAGCTTTTTTCTCTGTTCCCTCACCACAATCCAGATTCTTTTGTGGAGTTACCAGTACAGTAACCATACCAGGAAGTACTTAATTTTTTAAGATACTGCTTTTCTTAATCTCAGTGGAGATATTTACTGATAAACAGCTACCTACGCAGCATGTTCATGTCGTTCCTAAATGAGTTTTTATCTCTCTCCCCTCACCACAAATCAGATTCCTGTGAGGAGTTCCCAGTACATTATCCTTTCCCCTGTGTAATTACCTTAACAAGCTCCAGCTGTTTTTATTCTCAGAAGGTTTACTCCCTGATATACAGCTGCCTACCCCCTTCGTAAGTGCAGGTCCTAAATGAGCTTTTTTCTCTGTTCCCTCACCACAATCCAGATTCTTTTGGGGAGTTACCAGTACAGTAACCATACCAGGAAGTACTTAATTTATTAATCTACTGCTTTTCTTAATCTCAGTGGATATATTTACTGATAAACAGCTACCTACGCAGCATGTTCATGTCGTTCCTAAATGAGCTTTTATCTCTCTCCCCTCACCACAAATCAGATTCTTCTGAGGAGTTCCCAGTACAGTATCCTTTCCCCTGTGTAATTACCTTAACAAGTTCCAGCTGTTTTTATTCTCAGAAGGTTTACTCCCTGATATACAGCTGCCTACCCCCTTCGTAAGTGCAGGTCTAAATGAGCTTTTGTCTCTGTTCCCGGACCACAATCCAGATTCTTTTGGGGAGTTACCAGTACAGTAACCATACCAGGAAGTACTTAATTTATTAAGGACTGCTTTTCTTATTCTCAGTGGAGATATTTACTGATAAACATCTACCGACGCACCATGTTCATGTCGTTCCTAAATGAGCTTTTATCTCTCTCCCCTCACCACAAATCAGATTCTTCTGAGGAGTTTCCCAGTACATTATCCTTTCCCCTGTGTAATTACCTTAACAAGCTCCAGCTGGTTTATTCTCAGAAGGTTTACTCCCTGAAATACAGCTGCCTACCCCCTTCGTAAGTACAGGTCCTAAATGAGCTTTTTTCTCTGTTCCCTCACCACAATCCAAATTCTTTTGGGGAGTTACCAGTACAGTAACCATACCAGGAAGTACTTAATTTATTAAGCTACTGCTTTTCTAATCTCAGTGGAGATATTTACTGATAAACAGCTACTACGCAGCATGTTCATGTCGTTCCTAAATGAGCTTTTATCTCTCTCCCCTCACCACAAATCAGATTCCTCTGAGGAGTTCCCAGTACATTATCCTTTCCCCTGTGTAATTACCTTAATAAGCTCCAGCTGTTTTTATTCTCAGAAGGTTTACTCCCTGATATACAGCTGTCTACCCCTTCGTAAGTGCAGGTCCTAAATGAGCTTTTGTTTCTGTTCCCTCACCACAATCCAGATTCTTTTGGGGAGTTAACAGTACAGTAACCATACCAGGAAGTACTTAATTTATTAAAGTACTGCTTTTCTTAATCTCAGTGGAGATATTTACTGATAAACAGCTACCTACGCAGCATGTTCATGTCGTTCCTAAATGAGCTTTTATCTCTCTCCCCTCACCACATATCAGATTCTTCTGAGGAGTTCCCAGTAAATTACCCTTTCCCCTGTGTAATTACCTTAACAAGCTCCAGCTGATTTATTCTCAGAAGGTTTACTCCCTGATATACAACTGCCTACCCCCTTCGTAAGTGCTGGTCCTAAATTAGCTTTTTTCTCTGTTCCCTCACCGCAATCCAGATTCTTTAGGGGAGTTACCAGTACAGTAACCATACCAGGAAGTACTTAATTTATTAAGCTACTGCTTTTCTTAATCTCAGTGGAGATATTTACTGATAAACAGCTACCTACGCAGCATGTTCATGTCGTTCCTAAATGAGCTTTTATCTCTCTCCCCTCACCACAAATCAGATTCTTCTGAGGAGTTCCCAGTACATTATCCTTTCCCCTGTGTAATTACCTTAACAAGCTCCAGCTGTTTTTATTCTCAGAAGGTTTACTCCCTGATATACAGCTGCCTACCCCCTTCGTAAGTGCAGGTCCTAAATGAGCTTTTTTCTCTGTTCCCTCACCACAATCCAGATTCTTTCGGGAGTTACCAGTACAGTAACCATACCAGGAAGTACTTAATTTATTAAGCTACTGCTTTTCTTAATCTCAGTGGAGATATTTACTGATAAACAGCTACCTACGCAGCATGTTCATGTCGTTCCTAAATGAGCTTTTATCTCTCTCCCCTCACCACAAATCAGATTCTTCTGAGGAGTTCCCAGTACATTATCCTTTCCCCTGTGTAATTACCTTAACAAGCTCCAGCTGTTTTTATTCTCAGAAGGTTTACTCCCTGATATACAGCTGCCTACCCCCTTCGTAAGTGCAGGTCCTAAATGAGCTTTTTCCCTGTTCCCTCACCACAATCCAGATTCTTTTGGGGAGTTACCAGTACAGTAACCATACCCAGGAAGTACTTAATTTATTAAGCTACTGCTTTTCTTAATCTCAGTGGAGATATTTACTGATAAACAGCTACCTACGCAGCATGTTCATGTCGTTCCTAAATGAGCTTTTATCTCTCTCCCCTCACCACAAATCAGATTCTTCTGAGGAGTTCCCAGTACAGTATCCTTTCCCCTGTGTAATTACCTTAACAAGCTCCAGCTGTTTTTATTCTCAGAAGGTTTACTCCCTGATATACAGCTGCTAACCCCTTCGTAAGTGCAGGTCCTAAATGAGCTTTTGTCTCTGTTCCCGGACCACAATCCAGATTCTTTTGGGGAGTTACCAGTACAGTAACCATACCAGGAAGTACTTAATTTATTAAGGACTGCTTTTCTTAATCTCAGTGGAGATATTTACTGATAAACATCTACCGACGCAGCATGTTCATGTCGTTCCTAAATGAGCTTTTATCTTTCTCCCCTCACCACAAATCAGATTCTTCTGAGGAGTTCCCAGTACATTATCCTTTCCCCTGTGTAATTACCTTAACAAGCTCCAGCTGATTTATTCTCAGAAGGTTTACTCCCTGATATACAGCTGCCTACCCCCTTCGTAAGTACAGTTCCTAAATGAGCTTTTTTCTCTGTTCCCTCACCACAATCCAGATTCTTTTGGGGAGTTACCAGTACAGTAACCATACCAGGAAGTACTTAATTAATTAAGGCTAC